>NC_061116.1:26569830-26583197 GCF_002878395.1 Capsicum annuum | reverse complement strand
GATGAGGACTCATGTCTAACTCTGACTGCTGATCCTGAAATCTATTGGTGATTTGGAGTTCATGCCTCTGAACCTATGATGTAACACAAGAGAAAGCACCATATTACAAATACATCAGTACGTCTGAATGTACTGAGTATACAAGTAAGGTAGGCTAAATGCAAAGGGTTATATGCATCGACAATACTGACTAATTTGAATGTGAGAGTACATACATGCATACATAATTGTAACTAAACTCGTGGAGATACAGACTACTGAGTCTGAATAGTGACAACATGAGTGTACTGATAATCAGATTCTAAAAGACTAATTTTATTGATGTTGATATGTAAATCACTAATAAGTGATGGATTTGATACTATATTACTGAATACTGAGAGACTGATACTATATTACTAATAAAGGAATGATTGTTTCTGACAGTTTGAATTATGAAGAACTGGTCTGATTGACTGTATCTAACAGTCCTAAAGCTGAGTACTGATAACATGAGTTTTGATAAATTTTGTGATTGATAGCATAAGTGACTGTATCTGACAGTCCATAAATCTGAAGGAAACTAGCTGAGTTCAATTATATTTCTGAGTTGACTGTATCTGACCGTCCTAAAATACTGAAATCTGAAAAACTATTTGAGTTCTTTACTGAGACTGGGTATCTATAGTTGACAGTCCTAAAATCTATAATTGAAACTGCGGGAAGTAGTTATCTAATAGACATGCCCCAAATTCGTTATAATAGCTAAGCTGGGTTCCAATCTCTGCCTCGACTGGAGGGGTGTCAATACCGCGCCACTAGTAAGGACAGTTGTGAGAACCCTATACTGGTAGGAACTCAATGAGAATGGTGGGAACCCTAAACTAATGGGTTAAGCCACCTCATCAACACTAATCTAACGGGTTAAGATGTCTCAACCTACGCTTGCTACATAGTTCTAGAACACAAGGATGACTACTAAGAATTACACTCTGAACTGGCGGGTCAGTTTCTATTCTTGGGTTTACTCGGTGCTAACTTCTACTTCCATCTGAAGAACACTGAACTGAATAACTAAGCTACACTGAATGACTAAACTGAACTGATTAGCTGAACTGATACTGATTAACTTGATTGATACTAGTGGTATTGTTTAGCAGAGCTAAACTAAGTTTACTGGATTCCAATGACTGATGGAATATACTGAGTTTGGAGGACTAGTTGAGATTACTGAAGTTACTAAGATTGACTGTGAATACTAAGGTTGCTGAGGTTACTGAGCACTGAGATTACTGAGATTACTGGACTACTAAGATTACTGAGATACCTGAGTTTTCCTGAGTCACATGACTGACTAAATTCTATAGATCAAGGCTTGACTGAGAGTATCTTGAAAAAATGACATGGCTCTAGGCACACAGCTATATTTTTCGCGTACAAGTACCCCCACGAATCAATGGAAGAAAACTGACAAAACTTGAATTTCTTAAGTACACGACAATTAATAAAAATCCATAATACATGAGTACGGGATTTCATGAAGTACATGGTCATCATAATATCTATCATGAACAGGAATGCTTATAATCAAGTCATAAATCTCATGTTCTAATATCATAGGCATTTCGACAACATATACTATTCATAGCAAGGGAATGGAAACCATTCAAGCATAAGGGAACGACAACATGTAACATTTAGTTCATATTGTAATGATTTGGGGATATTAAACTTCATGTATTTATACAACATCTCAAACATGGTAGGAAAAGCATGGATATAATTCGCATACATAATTCATATCTTCATCATCATACATGCTTCATGCCACTACAATAAGAATACATAATTTGCATGAAAATATATATTGAAGTGTATAGTTAACATGGACTTGTCATGTGAATATCATGGAATCATGTAAATAGGAATTTCTAGCATCCTAGGCATTTTATCAAACACCTTGCATGCATTCTTTAAGGCATAGGTGGATTTTATAATTGCATTATATTAAACCACCCAAAGTTCATGATTTTCAACCAGCAACCACATATATTTAATGAAAACATCCATAGATATCATCTTGAAACTTAAACATCCATCATCAACATGTACATATTCATATCACCACAAAGATTTTACACAACAACATTTAACAGCATGATTCTTGAGCTCTATGAATAAATTGAATCCATAGATGAACACTATGCATACCTTGGAAGGGAGGTTCTTGATGATTGACGGAGGAATTTCCTTGAAATTTGATCTTCAAGCTTGATTGTGAAACCCTAGTTGTTTTTCTCCTATGGTTCTCTTGGATGATGAGCTTTGAGATGTTAATAGGATTGTAATGTGTTTAGAAGCTATATATTTTATAGGGTCAAGTTTAGGGACGTGTAAGGATTGTTAAAATACTTAATTACCCTCAAAATAACTCAAAACAATGTTTTTTGGCATTTGAATAGACTTAGGCGGCGTCTAAATAATCACCTAAGTTTGGTCGGGCGGCACCTAACCAATCGCCTACCCTTACTGTCTCTCACGAAAATGGGCACAACGTTTTGCTTTGGTATTGGATTAAGGCAAAATTGGTATTGTTAAAAAGTTAATTCAATTATCTACAATTTGGTGGGTTTAAATATGCAGAAATACCACATTAACATTGAGTTCTACTGATTTAAATATGACCTTTACGAAATCGAACACTAAAACTTGATTGATTCAAAAACTCTTAGCTTGTTTTACCTTAAGTAACTCATATGAACATGATTAACACATCATTAGCTATATTATAACTAGGATACTCATTGTATGTCATGAACTAAAATGCTACTCATAGGATAGGAGGTTTCATACGTAGGAAAAATGGTTCGTCTCTTAGCTTAGAAACATACATACGGGGTCTTACAATATCTCACCCTTAGAAACATTTGTCCTCAAATGGAAATTAACTGAGGTGGGAGAGATGAGAAGATGAAGTAAGTATAAGACATACACTACTGAAACATGGGTTCATGACTGAAATGACTGAAAGCTGAGCATAACATTCTGAACATTCATAGCTGATGCATGGGAAGCTAATTCATGAATATAAGACTAAGGATTCTAATAAAGTGAGTTTTCTCAAAATGAGAATGGCACAACTGAAAGGCTGAATCCATGTATATCTGATGCATGATTATATGACTGACATGATACATGAAAGCGTGACTGAATGTACTGATGAGCTGATCACGCATATCTGATGCATGAATTCATGACTAAACTTACTCATGAACATACAATGGTAAAGGTATCAAGTTTGAACTGAAAACTGAGCATGGAACTGAATACAAAGTTTTGTACTGAAATATGAACATGAGAACGAGTAAGTTTAAGGAAAATTGTTGCCTTAAACTAAAATTACCGATAAGTTTGAGATTAATTACTCCACATGCATGATCGGAAACATGAGAACATTACTGAGTCTTAGACGTGGTAGATATACTGAATATCATGATCTGAACTAAATCTTGAAAACATGGCATACGACTAAAGTTGGAGCTTGAGGGTTATCTTATGAGTACCCCTTCTCCAAAATGGATTCATTAAAAGAAAATAGAGCAGCATGTTTATGTCATGAAAGTTTGGGGGTATGATGTATCTCCCCCATGGGACACTATTTCCCTCAAATAATACTGACTTGGATGAGCTACTGAGGGAAATTGAGGCGATGTTCAAAAAACCTTAGAACTAAGTCATGACTGAATAACTAGGATCTGAAACTGAGACATGATACATGAACTGAGATAAACATGAGTGCATAAATATACTAACTTATCTGATTAACTGAATAACTGATAGCTGAATATTGGATATGCAAAGTTAAACTGTACTTAGTCTGAATAGTTGGGCTGAGATTTTTGAGTTTTATGCATAGGAGATAAGGACTAACTGAGTAGAATGAGGTATCTGAGCATGGGTTCATAAAGTCTTTTTTATTTACGAATGCGAGACCAAGCATATGACATGGCTCTGGGGTATTCTATAAACTAGGATACTGAAACATTGGTAACTGAGTACTAACAGCTTGAATATGGTAAAGTATGTCTGGAACTGAACTAAGTATCAAATCTAGTTACTGCACTGAAAATGACATTATAACTAAGACTATAGCTAGTACAGAAGTACTGAATTCAAGGACTGAACACTGATCACTGAGTGCTGGATACTAAAACTATAATTGAGTTGGCGACTGAGTTTTTGATGGCTACATGCTGGGGACTGACATAAGTCAAGGATATAAATGTACACTTACACTTTGTACTTTCCCAAATTCTAAATACAACCCCTTTCTAGATGCTTACTTGCACATTTATCATGACATTCAAGCCTATCTTCACAACTACACCCTCATGCAAAGTAAGCATGCAACAATCTTCTCTTATCTAAACAACTGCTCATCACTACACTATTCCATAAACAGAGCTAACTGGAGAAGTAAATCAGGAGGACCTGAAATGTGAATAGATACAAACTAAACTTGACACATGACTAAAACTTGAGGAATAAAATATCAATAGTTTTGATTCATCAATAAGGTCTGAACTGAGGATATACATAACATAGTCTAAATGTATCTGATCTGTAGGAGGATAGCATGAGTCAAGAAAGCTAAGTATACTGGAAAGCATGATATGTGTACGTAAGTCATGAACTTCATGACCTGAGTCTAGAGTTTCTGTACTCGTAGGAAATAATTCATAATAATGATGGAGCTAAAACTGAACCCCTTATAATGGGAACTAATGGCGTACATGATCCCATGGAAAGTACATGAAAGTAGATTGTTCTCATTGAACATGACTCGTACTGTGAAGTAAAAGAGACTCCTTATGGTGGAAATTGAATTCATACATGATCATAGAAAAAGAGATACGTGAGCATGGTTCATGACTATAAAGTTGATATGTAAGACCTGAGTGGATTTCGTGATAGCTAAAGTACAAATCTTTGTACTGAGAAGAGGATGGGTTGGGAATCGTCTTCCCTTTACTACTTTTCTATACATATTTTCACTACTACTGGAATCTTGAGAGTCTGACTTGGTCACTTGATCTACCATCACATACCTACATTCTGTTCAACACCCGCCTGTCTTACTAAACACATCATCTGATTTTGTTTCCTCATATACTGCTAATATCACATTCACACCTTCATACTTAATTTTGAGTCAACAAACTTAAGTTTTTAGCTCGTACTGTTCAAGCCTACTGATCTAATCCCCATGAATACATAATATGATCATATAGAATAATACTCTCCTAACTCTACTACTGCTAAACTTCTGGGTTCAAGAATGAGTTCTCATGATCATGAATAAAATCTGTACGACCTTGGACCAATAATGAACTGATGGGAATCTGTTTGAGTCTGTGGCTAATCCCATAACTATCTGTTGGAACTATCTGAGAAAGCCCTATCTTTAGGACTTTGAACTTTACTGTTTCTGCTACCTTAAAAGTAAGGTTAAGTAAACATGAGGGGTGCATGATATGAATCTACATGGGTTCCTTAGAGAAACTTGCCATAGCAGGATCTTGAGACATGAAAGAAGGGAAACTGTTCCTAAACCATCTCATAGCCTCCTGCACATAAGTGTGGTGCACAACATGCCCATGTCAAGGCTCTACTTGATTTATCTTTTAGACTGCCTAGGACACTGTTGAACCTTAGGCTCTAATACCAGGTTTTTAACGCACTGATTTTTTGAACCGAAATGCTACACGGTGCTTATGACCCTGAACGACCACAAGCTAACCCATCACTGATATCTGTACTTATAAACTGCATAATATCTCATTAAATATATAGAAACATGAACTGTAAGGTAATAAGTTTCAATACTAATACATATTTGAAAAATATGGTATAAAAATACCAAAAAGAAACATAAATACTGATATTTGAACATATAATCTGACATCTAGTCTGAAACCCTCTAACTGAACTGAATAAGGAGTTGATGGGACATGTTCCCAACTAACTCCAACTATTGAAATAAAGTGAAAACTAAAATAGAAATAAAATCATCATGTCCTTGAAGGATGAGGACTCACGTCTAACTCTGACTGCTATTCCTGGAATCTACTGGTGATTTGGAGCTCATGCCTCTGAACCTATGGTGTAACATACGATAGAGCACCATAGCGCAAATGCGTCAGTATATCTAAATGTACTGAGTATACGAGTGAGGTAGGCTAAATGCAAAAGGTTATATGCATGGACAATACTGACTGATATGATCATAAGAGTACATACATGCATACGTAACTATAACTGAACTCATGGAGATATGAACTACTGAGTCTAAATACTGACAACATGAGTGTACTGATAATGAGATTCTGAAAGACTGGGTTTAATGATATTGATATGTAAATCACTAATAAGTGATGGATTTGATACTGTATTACTGAATACTGGGAGACTGATACCATATTACTAATAAAGGAATGATTGTTTCTGATAGTTTGAATTATAAAGAACTGGTCTGATTAACTGTATCTGATAGTCCTGAAGCTATGTACTGATAGCATTTGTTCTAATAACTTTTGTGATTGATAGCATAAGTGACTGTATCTGACAATCCATAAATCTGAAGGAAACTATCTGAGTTCAATTTTATTTCTGAGTTGACTGCATCTGACAGTCCTGATATACTTAAATCTGAAGAACTATCTGAGTTCTTTACTGAGATTAGGTAGCTATAGATTACCACCCTGAAATCTGTAACTAAAACTATGGGAAGTAGTTATCTAACCGACATGCCCTAAATACGCTATAATAGCTAAGCTGGGGCCCAATCTTAGCCTCGACTGGAGGGGTGTCAATACTGCACCACTAGTAAGGACAACTTTGAGAACCCTATACGGGCAGGTGCTCAATGAGAAAGGTGGGAACCCTAAACTAACGAGTTAAGCCACCTCATCAACCCTAATCTGACGGGTTAATATATCTCAACCTATGCTGGCTACGTAGTTCTGGAACACAAGGATGACTACTAAGAATCACACTCTGAACTGGCGGGTGAGTTTCGATCCTTATGTTCACTCGGTGCTAAATTCTACTCCTATCTAAAGGAAACCGAATTTAATAACTAAGCTGAACTAAATAACTTTACTGAACTGATTAGCTGAACTAATACTGATTAACTGGATTGATACTAGTGGTATGGTTTAGCAAAGCTAAACTAAGTTTATTGGATTCCAATGACTGATGGAATGTACTGAGTTCTGAGGACTGGTTAAGAATAATGAAGTTACTGAGATTGACTGTGAATACTAAGGTTGCTGGGGTTATGGAGCACTAAGATTACTGAGATTATTGAGATTTCTTAGTTTTCTTGAGTCACATGACAGACTGAATTCTATTGATCATGGCTTGACTGAGAGTATTGTGAAAAGTTGACATGGCTCTAGGCACACAACTATATTTTTCGGGTACAAGTACCCCCAGGACTCTGAAAGGAAACTGACACAACTTGAATTTCTTGAGTACATGACCATCAATAAACATCCCTAATACATGAGTGGGGATTTCATGAAATACATGGTCATCATAATATCTATCATGAATAGGAATGCTTATAATCAAGTTAGAAATCTCATATTCTAATATCATGGGCATTCTGACAACATATACTATTCATAGCAAGGGCATGGAAACTATTCAAGCATAAGCGAATGGCAACATGTAACATTTAGTTCATATTTTAATGATTTGCGGATATTAAACTTCATGTATTTATTAAACATCTCAAACATAGTAGGGAAAGCATGGATATAATTTGCATAAATAATTCATATATTTATCATCATACATGCTTCATGCCACTACCATAAGAATACATAATTAGCATGGAAATTCATATTGAAGTGTATAGCTAACATGGACTTGTCATGTGAATATCATGGAATCATGTAAATAGGAATTTCTAGCATCCTAGGCATTTTGTCAAACACCTTGTATGCATTCTTTAAGGCATAGGTGTATTTTATACTTGCATTATATTAAACCACCCAAAATTCATGATCTTCAACCAACAACCACATATACTACATGAAAACATCCTTAGATATCATATTGAAACTTAAACATCCATCATCAATATGTACATGTTCATATCACCACAAAAAATTTACAAAACAACATTTAAAAGCATGATTCTTGAGCTCTATGAACGAATTGAATCCATAGATGAACGCTACGCATACCTTAGAAGGGAGGTTCTTGATGATTGATGGAGGAATTTCCTTGAAATTTAATCTTCAAGCTTGATTGTGCTACCCTAGTTGTTTTTCTCCTATGGTGCTCTTGGATGATGAGCTTTGAGATATTAATAGGGTTGTAATGTGTTAAGAAGCTATATTTTTCATAGGAGTCAAGTTTAGGGACGAGTAAGGAGTGTTAAAGACTTAATTACCCTCAACATAACTCAAAACCGAGTGTTTTTGGCATTGGAACTGACTTAGGCAGCGCCTAACCAATCGCCTAAGTTTTGTTGGGCGGTGCCTAACCAATCGCCTATCCTTACTATCTCTCACGAAAATGGGGATAACTTTTTGCTCGGGTATTAGATTAAGGTGAAATTAGTATTGTTGGAAGGCTAATTCAATTATCTACAATTTGGTGGGTAGAAATATGTAGAAATACCACATTAACATTAAGTTACACTCATTCAAATATGACCCTTATGAAATCAAACACTAAAACTTGATTGATTGAAAAACTCTTAGCTTGTTTTACCTTAAGTAACTCATATGAACATGATTAATTCATCATAAGATATATTATAGCTAGGATACTCATTGTAAGTCATGAGCTAAAATGCTACTCACAGGATAGGAGGTTTCATACGTAGGAAAAATGGTTCATCTCCAAGCTTAGAAACATACGGGTTATTATAGATCATAACTCCCTATATATAATGAACTATGAGAGCTGCTATATATCAAATTCAATCTATGAGAGTATTAATTCCAATGCAATAGGTTTCATCCTATTTGGGTACCTGAGTAAAAAGTTATGACCAATTTTCTTCAGCCTGTCAGACAGTCAACAGAGGGACAACTGCATCTTTTTCTCCTTTCTTAAGAGCATTTTGGTTATCTCCCACCCGATATATACCTATAAACACAGAATTAACCTAATTTTCAACCAAAATACACTCTTTTCTTCCATTTCTCTCAAGAACAACAAGTTGGTTTTTAATTGGGGATTTAATTTCAAGTATCTTTCCATCAATCTTCCAAGAATAATGAACTAAGGTATGAGTGTGTTGATTTATGGATTCCTTTCATCCATAAATTAAAAAAATCATCTTCTAAATTATGTATTATGATATTTATGATGTTGATGGTTGATGATCATGTTGTTAAAATTTGATGATGCCCAAGATAGGATCTTAGTATGTTTGTATGAAACTATGGTGGTATATGATGTATAAACATGTGAAATTGATGGTTGAATAATTATAATCTTGATGAATCTACCTATGCTAAAGATTTGCATGTAAGGTATTTGTAAAAATACCTAAGAGACTAGAAATCATGCTTTTATGACCTAATAGGTCCTAAATGACTAGTCAATGTTCTATGCTTATGTTCAACATGATTTCTATGCAATTGTTACTCATTGTTGTTGTAATATGGAATACTCATGAAATTAAATTTATGCAAGTATTTACATGTTATATGAATTCCCTTTTCATGATCAAGAATATGATATCCTTGTGTAGTATGAAATCCCCTACTTATGATATTATGAATTGTTGACTCTATTCTTATGATCAAGTAAGTCATGTGTGTCAGTTTCCTTTCATCGAGTCTGGGGGGTAATTGTTCCCGAAAAATATAGTTCTGTGCCTAGAGCCATGTCATGTTGTCATGATATCCTCAGTTAAGCCATGCTCAGCTAGATTCAGTTAGTCATATGACATAAGAAATCCAGTAATCTCATGAACTCAGTCTGTTACCTGACATCAGTAGTAATTCCATTAGTCAATGAAAATTCAGTAAACTCAGTACGAGTCCAGTTCTACTCAGTACTCAGTAGCTTCAATTCTCTCAGTCAGTCCTCAGATCTCAGTAGTATTCCATCAGTCAATAGGACTTATTAAATTTAGCTTAGCTCAGCTAAGCAACACTATTAGTCTAATTAATCAGTTTAGTCTGTAATGCTCATTGTCTATTCAGATAGGAGTAGAAGTTAGCACCGAGTAAACCCAAGGTTGGGAACACAAACTGTCAGATGAGGGTGTGATTCTTAGCAGTCATCCTTGTGTTCTAGAACTATGTAGCCAGCATAGGTTAAGACATCAACACTGCCAGCTTGAGGGTTGATGAGGCGGACATCCACTGTTCTCTTTTTGGGACACTACCAGCTTTGAGGGTCACTCACAGCTTGTCTTTACCCATGGCATGGTATTAACAACCTTCCAATTACGGTAAGGATTGGATCCCAGTTCAGCTACATTAGCATACATGGGGCATGTCGGTTAAACTACTACCTCCCACAGTTTCAGTCATTCAGTCTCAGTAAAAATACTCAGATAGTTCTTCAAAATATCACGACTGTCAGATACAGTTAACTTAGATATAGTACGGAACTCAGATAATTCCATCAGATTTAGGGCGGTCTGCTACAATCACCCATGTTATCAGTATCTCGTATCAACGCTATCAGATATAGTCACTCTTGTTATCAGCAATATAATCTATCAGAAATCATTTACCAGTCATATTAAATTTTAGTAAATTTATGCTATCAGTACTCAGTTTCAAGACTGTCAGATATACTTAATGAACAGTCCTTCATAATCAGGACTGCCAAAAACAATCATTCCTTTATTAGTAATAAGGTATCAGTCTCCTAGTAGTAAGTAATACTGTATCAGTTATTCATTTATTAGTAATTCATATATCAATATTAGTAAACGTAGTCGTTTAGTTTTTCAAAACTGGTAAAATCATGTTGTCAGTATTTAGACTCAGTAGTCAGTATCGTCACGAGTTCAGTAGCAGTTACTTATGTGTGTATGTGTTCTTACGTTCATATCAGTCAGCATTATTTATGCATGCAAACCCTTTGCATTTAGCCTACCTCACTTGTATACTCAGTACTCTCAGATGTACTGACGCATTTATGCTATGGTGCTTTCTTTTATGTTGTACTGTAGGTTTAAATACCCGATTTCCAGACCAGCAGTAACAGTAGCATCTTAGCTGTCAAAGTTCCAACAGTGATTCCTCGTCTCTCGAGGGCATGAACATTACTTATCTTATGGCTTATTTCAGTTCAACTTTGCTAGTCGGAGTTAGTTGGGCACATGTCCCACAAAATCCCTATTCAGACAGTCATGTTAGAGGATTTTCAGACTAGTATGTTCAGATTTCAGATAGTATTACAGTTATTTTGGGTAGTCTATACCCCACTCTCATGTTATGATTATTCCGTTTTGAACCTTATGGCCTTACAGTATTATCTATTTTGCATTTATGTTATATATTATGCAGTGTACAGGTACAGATATCATCCATTGGTTAGCTTGTATTCCCTCGGCGTCACGGCACCGTGTAGCATTTCGGTTTAGCAAATTAGGGCGTTACACTTACCTTGACACCAAATTATAACTTTAACCTTAAACTTGGACAGTGCACAAATATGAACTTTAACTATTCAAAACTGCACAAATATGACCTTTAAATGACTTTTCACTATTATTTTTCATTCTTTTCAACTCAAAGATGAAAATGACATCTAATTTCTTTTGTCATTGTGGAAAAAGAGCAATATTGAAGATTTCTTGATTAGGTGGGTCAGCCTCATAAGAAAAAATTGCGCCGACATGTATGTATATTATAAAGGAAAGGGAAAATTTATGTGATATAATATATCTAAAAATAATTTATTTAAATATTAAATTAAATATGAAACTATACTAATAATAATAAAAAATTATAGTTTTAATAAAACGTTATTAAATTAACTTTTTTAAGGATAGTAGTAGTAGTAGTATATTAAACTACGTTATCAAATTAATGTTATTAAAATGTTAGTATTAAATTAATGTTATCAAAACGTTATTAAATCAACGCAGGAGGGACCTACGTGGTTGCCATGGGGTTCACCCGAACCCCCTTGGTAAAAAATTTACTTTGTATATATACAGTAGAAAATATATATTTATGTACGTATATTAATGTTCAACCACATGAAACAAGGCACTTAGATAGCCCAGTGGTATTATTTGCTCTTCTTGGGCGCTTCTTTTAGCCTACTGCGTGGGTTCGATCCCTAGTAGTGGCTATTTTTTTAATTAAAAAAAATAGGTGTTGCTGCTATAGAAATAAATAAATAAATAATAATAATAATAATAAAAACAACGTCATTTTAACACAAAAATCAAAACTTTGACAGTGTTCAAATATGACTTTTAATTATTCAAAACTGCACAAATATGACCTCCCTCCAAGTCAGCCTTTAAACGACGTGGCACCATGTGATTGAATGAGCTTTCCATATAGGCACGAGTGAAACTCACGCATGAGGTTGCAAAATCGGAGGTCATATTTGTTCAGGTTTTGAATAGTTTAAGGCCCTATTTGTGCACTATCAAAGTTTAATGTCAAAGTTATAATTTGTTGTCAAGTTTAAAGTTATATTTATGTATTATACCTTGAAATTTCACTAAGGATTTCAAGATTTAACATATCAATGTATCAGAAATCAACATTTAACTTGTATATATAAAACATATCTTTTAACACAAGGGTATTCAATAACTCTGTCGTTGTACCAATTTCTTGGGAGAGATCTAAAGAGGGCATTCATTGATAATAAGCACCCTAAAGGGATGGCATTGGTGGCTCATTGATAACTGGAATGAATTCCATTGGAGCGGCTGAAATTGTGACAGCTACCTGTTGGCTTATGGAAACTATACCTACGAGATGAGGCGGAGAGTTGTGCCATGGATATGGCTAATAATAAGAGTTTGGTACCGTTCCATGTCTAGTTGACATTATACCCATGTTAATAATATAATTTGTGAAATAAATAAAACTACAACATGCATAGTATACACACCGTCCTTGCTTCCAAATAAACAATAAATGGTACTCTAAATAGAAAGAAACTTACTCGTTTCCAGTATTATCATTCATAAAAGTAGTAGACAGGCTCAGAAAGTCATATGTTAGAAGCCTATAGCTTTTCCAAAGCAACACTGTTGTTTCCATTCCATCAAATTCCCTTCTACATGTTTCCACGTCATATTACAAAATGGCATAATATATAAATATGATCCTAAACTTGACACTAAATTATAACATTGAACTTGAACTTTG
>NC_061116.1:26480301-26566830 GCF_002878395.1 Capsicum annuum | reverse complement strand
CAAAGTTAAACGTCATACTTATAATGTATTTTTTTATTAGTTGGGACCATATGAGTGGATTAGTAATCCATGTCAGAGCAAGTGAGGTACACGCGTGTAGTTGCAAAATCAGAGTGTCTTTTTGTTCAGGTTTTGTATAGTTACAGGACTTACTTGTGCACTATCAAAGTTTAAGGTCAATGTTATAATTTGGTGCCACGTTTCGAATAATATTTATGTATTATGCGTTACAAAATTAATGTTAGATATAGTTATATGTTCTAAGGTTGAAAATCCTCATATTTAAAGAAGTGTTACATGTTGATATTCTTTAGATAGTCTAATAATCTGTCTATCTATCTACACTCAGTTGGTTGATATATGACTAATAATATAATCTGGTATAGATAAAACTAATTATCTATAATATACTCAACATACTAACTGAGTCTATTTTCAAAGGAGGTGAGAAATAAAATAACATAAAATAAATAAAAATCATTCACGCAATGTAAAGTGACTAAATATTATAATATGAAATACAAAATAATTGGACACTCGATCAAATGGGTATAGGGGAGGGCAATGGTAGTAACAACCAATTACATAAAACAAGCATCTCTATTGAGAAGGACTTCTTGTTCTCATACACTACTTGTCCATTGAACACTCACAAGTGACAACCACCACCCTTCCTTATGGTCATCAAATAAGTCTAATCTCTTGTCATGATAAGTAGTCGTTCTTTAGTTCTTGGATGATTAATATTTATTTTATTTTATTTTATTTATTTGTTCTCCTTTTTGTGGCATCTTAGTGATCTACGACTACACCCTGTCTTAGATAACACTTGATCACGTCCAAAACTGATTGAGAGTCACAATTGATGCATCAAAATTACTTTTCAATGTTTTAATGGTGCTAATTTACATAATCTAATTTTATTTTATTTTATTTCTCTTTTTCCCATTATTTTATGTTGTCCATATATTCAGTAAGTTGATCATATACTATTTCAATGGTCAATAATCGACCTTAGTCTAAATTGATAATATGTCAATATATAGGATAATCAACATTGATATCAGTATAGAAATCATAGGTGACACAGTCGATTATAGAATTTGTATTTAGCATAGTCGATTATTTATTTGTAATGTACTATGAGTTTAAATAATGTTTGCAAATCTTAAAACAGGAACTACTGAAGAAACATCAAGAAATCATTTTAGATAAATAGAAATTCATGAAGACAAAAACTTAAAACTTGTTTATATCTATATAAATGTTCATTGCATCTATACTTAGAATTTTTGAAAAAAAATATAAAACAAAAAGTCAAAAACAAAACTTTCATTTACATAATCCTACCATGAAAGATTCATTAAGTAACCAACTTCATAACAAACAAAATAAAACTACACTAAGGGGATGAAGGGAGGACGGTGATGAGTTCATGGGGGTACAGGTTGAGCCTTTCAGCTATGGTTTGAAGAAAACGAGCCATCTGTTGAAGGTCTCTGTCCATCCGTCGTTGATTGGTGGCAAGACCCTGGAAAAGGAAATCCAGGTTGCTGCTAATCCTAAGCAACGCTATGTTATTAACGGTTGTCATTCCGGGCATTAGCCTTAGCGTGCATCTCCTCCTAGACATCTTCTTCTCCCTTATTCTTTTTCTTCAAAAATTGATAAAGGTCTCTTTAAATAGACCAGAGCATGAGAAAATCGACCAATAGAACCTGTACTCATGTTGATTAAAGGGGAAAGACGTGTGAGAATAAAAAATAAAAAGTTGCAGCAATTGTTGTGGTCGAGTCATTTCAAACCTTCGCGTTTCTTGAAGTGTAATAATTACATTGAAAGGTTCAGTGTATGAGGAAACGAATTTCTTTAATAGACTACACGACTAGTCGATGATATACTATGTAGTTTAGACTATACCCCATAGACCAACCATCAATATATTATATAATTTGAGTCCAGTCGATATGTAATGTGTATAGTCATTTCATAACCTGGGATAACTATTTTTAAAATGACTCTTTTTTCAATGCGTCATAATTATTTTAAATTAAACATTATATGAAAGAAAAGGGTTTGTTTAATAGACAACGATGTAGCTTTATTATACACTATGTATTGAGTATTTATTCTATAAACTAAACACTGATATATTATATATTATGAGGCAGGTCGATTATTTGAATCTATAATCAAATTAGTATGTAGTATATAATATTTGAACTAGAATCGATAATGCACAACAAAAAAAGTCTATTGAAACTGCAGTTCAGTGGTTTTCAAAACAGAATATACATTACATACTGTCCAGTGCATTTGAACAAACAAAAAAATTATACAATGCCAATCATATTATTGTACGTTAAGGATGAATTTTATTCTCTTATATCACGTCCTTTTGCACTTGGATAAATTGTTTCTTTTCTTGTACCTTGAAGGCTCCAACACACCCTTAACGCGTTTCACCTTCCTCCTTCCGAGTTTGGAATTGAAATCGAGTGGAATAACTTGCATTTCTAGATACTCTCGCACCACACTCCACTCCCTCTTTAGTGGTACTGCAAAAATAGGTTTCAAGTATGCATGTAGGTATGATTTTTTAGAATATATTTGCGAAAAGTAGTTGTAAATGCTAGTGTCGTATTCGTCCCCGTACTTCAAACACAACACTACCATTGCGTGAGCTCATGGCAATTTCACCAAGTCATACTTTCTACATGAACATGACTATCTCAAAATATTAAATTTTTTTGAACGACTGAAACCAGGCATGGTGAATTCATCGGTGCTTCCGTTTATGTTGTTCACATATAATTTGTCGCTCTAGGTCTGATTCTACTAAAATGTATCATGGCCTAAATAAGATTTATTGGCGGAATAGCATGAATAGAAATATTTCTAACATTGTAGTTGAATGCTTAAATTGCCAACAAGTTAAGGTTAAGCACTTAAGGCCAGGTGGTACATACCAAGAAAAAATTTTACCCATTTGGAAATGGGAGATGATCAACATAGACTTTGTCACCGGTTCTACACGGGCCTGGAATTCGTACGATTCTATTAGTGTTATTATTGATAGAATGACTAAGTTTAATCACTTTCAGTTGGTGAGGACTAAATATTAGGGAGAGGATCATATGAATTTGTACATTCAGAAGATAATTTGATTGTATGGGGCTACGGTATCCATTATATCTGACCGGGGTATGCAGTTCTCTTCTAAGTTTTGACAGTCTTTTCAGAAAGGTTTAGGTACCCAGGTAAAGCTTAGCATCGATTTCCACCCTCAAACATATGGCAAGTAAAGGGTACCATTCATACATTAGAGGATATATTAAGGGAGTGCATGATTTATTTTAAAGGTAGTTGAGTGGATCACTTGCCACTTATAGTGTTTTCCTATAAAAACAATTATTACACTAATATCAAATTCTAACTTCCATCTATTTGGACCTGATCTTGTACATCAGGCAATGCAAAAAATGAAATTCTTTAGAGAGAGACTTAAGACCACCCAAAGTTCCCAAAAGTCTTATGCTGATGTGCGAAGAAGGGAGTTTGAATTTGAGGTTTGTGATTGGGTATTTCTTAAAGTCTCCCTAATGAAGGGGGCATGAGATTTGGGATGAAAATAAAGCTAGTTGCTTAATATATAAGTCCTTATCAGATTACGAGGAGGATTGGTTGCATTGCATATGAGTTAGATTTGCTCATCAGCTTGGCTTTGGCTCATCCTGTCTTTCATAGGTCGATGCTCAAGAAACATATTAGATATTATTCACTTGTTTTTCCTATTGAGAAGATTAGTGTAAAGGATTCCTTCTCATATAAAGAGGTACTCATAGTATCGGCAAGTTCAAAAATTGAGAAGCAAAGAGAGAGTTTTTGTGAAGGTGTTTTGCAAAAATTAAAAGATAAAGAAAGCTACTAGGGAATTAGAGAATGATATGCATGCAAGATATCTGTCACTTTTTGGTATGTCGGATGTTATCATGGAAAGTATTACTCTCATCTTACCATTCTATTTCATGTAAGTCTTTAAAACATGCTTAAGATGTTTTGAGTCATTATTTAGGGATGAATGATCCCATGTGGGTATAATGTGACACCTTAGACTTTAATGATTGAATAGTGCATGAAAGAGTCCATAATATACCTATGTAAAAGATAAACCACTTCAGGTCAGGTTGGAATATATTGGGGAATTTTTAGAATTAGAAAAGGCCGATGCGACGCAAAGAAAGCACCATACGATAGCCCCACCCCATGATAGACACCACGATAGGCTACTGTGCTGCCCCCATAAGGGGGTCCACCGCAAAGGGGTAACACCATAACAAGGGTCACATCGTGTGGACTCTCTCTCGAGATGGATGTGTCACTACGAGTCTGGCCCCACGAGATAGAGGTCCCACTGCATCTCTTTCTCCTTTTCTTTAATAATGCTCTATTTTTATTATATTTTAAGGGTTCTAGGGTGTTTTCCCAGCCTTAAGCCTTTCCCGATTCTTTGTGTACATGAATACATCCTTAAAATGACTTTACACCTCAAAAATTTCCTTTAATTCATTCAAATAGCAAGAGATGGGAAAATCACCTAGGGTTCAAGATTTCCAAACTAATAGGGGTGAATCACACTAATTTCTCTCAATTTAAGGTATATAGAACTATCCAGATACTTATTATAAGACCCCATAAAATCCTAGCTCATTTTTGCTTACGATTGCATGTTAAAGGGGTCCAAGACTTAGACAATTTCACCAAGTGTTGAGACATAGTGTTTTCCAAAAACCCCTTAAACTTCGATGGTTTTTGTTTTGGCCTTCCCAGCCTTATAATGTTTATTTTAAGGTTGATTCATCATCAGGGATGTCAACAGTACTTCTCAAGTGAGTTTTAGAATTTTTAGATAAGATTTGGACGGTGTTTGGATGTTCAAAATAGCGAGGTATCGCAACGGAGAAATGTTGTGATGGGTAGTAGACCCAGGCTCAGGGTTGGACCATGTTAGCTGCTTGTCCAAGCCAGGGCTCGTGCCACGTTGGCCTCTTAACCCAGCCAAGGGTCGTGCTGCGTTGGGTGGCCTCCTCTTGCTTCTTGAATCCTCATCATTAAGGGTATTTGGTCAATTCCCCCCACCTAAATTCATCCATAACATGAGATTTAGGGTCCTTGGGTGCATTATTTTTTGCTTTATTTACAAATCCTTTCAAGAGATGGCAATCCTCTCTTAAGAACAAACCCTAGTCTCTTAAAAAAATTCAAACTCAAACTTTAAGAAACCATCAAG
Source organism: Capsicum annuum (assembly GCF_002878395.1). Taxonomy (NCBI): domain Eukaryota; kingdom Viridiplantae; phylum Streptophyta; class Magnoliopsida; order Solanales; family Solanaceae; genus Capsicum; species Capsicum annuum. Next base: position 26,561,540 of record NC_061116.1, on the reverse strand, counting down.
AACCTCTTCGAATTCATCAATTAAGGTATATTTAATGTTCATCCATGCGTTATTTTCACCAATGGAGTCCAAGAATCTATTTTTAGGTTTAAAATCATGATCATTACATGTTAGCATGAATTATATCCATGAACCTCTATGAATTTTAATTTTTATATCATATTTATATTTGTTTTTGGTGAAATTATCCGTTGAATGTTTGAAGGATGAAAATTACATGTTAAATGCTTAACCCATGATTTTAGTATTGAAGATATGTTATCATCCCATGAATTAAACTATTCCCATCCTTAAACTCATGAATTCCAAGTGTTTGATGAAATGCCTAAAAGATTTAGGTTTTGAACAATGACTTTTTATGATGGTTTTCAAAGCTTCAGTATATCCTTATAGTTATTACAATTGAGTCCTGGGGGTTCTAAATACCCGAAAGTTAGTTGCTTACCTAGTTTCCAGAATAATTTCAAATAACCTAGGACTAATATCATTCAGTCAGTAATATGGTTAGTTGTGCATCCAATTAAGCTTAGCTTAGTCCAGAAATTAGTGTTTTTAGTTGGGAGTACCGTTTAGCACAGATTGAACATAAGGATGGCGTCTCCCTCATCACCTAGGCATGAGGATTTGGTAGTAGTCCCTAGGTTCCAGACCTACAAGCCACTATAGACTTTAAGTGGTCCCCCATGAGTTAGGTTTAACACCCTTGTATTTTGGGACATTAGATAGTGGATCCACATAACCAGTGTTAGTACCTGTGGTACGATACTGACACCCTTCAGACTGGGGTTACAAGTGAGACCCTAATAATATATTGGGGTGTGTCTGCTATGACTAGCTCAGATAGTTTCAGTCTAGTTTTCAGTATAATTCAGTTCAGGTTTGTATTGACCATAGCATACACTTATCAGTTATTCAGTTATAGTATTGCAGTGCCTTCAATTAACAGATTATTTCAGTATTATGTTAAATGTTTGGTCATGCATTCTAACATTTTCCAGTTTTCACGCATACTATGCATCAGTCATCTCATGCTATTCATTTAGTTAGTTATTATTTCTATATGTGAGATCATGCATATTATCCTAACCTTATCTAGTATATCAGTACATTCAAAGTATTAACCACATATTCATTTCTTGTGTAATGATTTCTCATATCATAGGTTTAGACACTCAGGTTCTCGACCGCACTTAGTCATTCCGTCACATCATTATAGTAGCAGTAGTGAGTCCTCATACTTTGACTACTAATTATGTTTATTTTAGTATTTTATTTCAATTAGACAATTGGAGTTAATTGGGGCTTGTCCCATCAACTTTTGTTTAGTTAGTTTTAGAGGCTTTCAGATACTTTCAGATAGTCAGTTAGTTTGTCATTATTTTCATCATTTTTAAGAGAAGTTGTTTTCTAACTTACACTTCAATAATGTTATATTACTTAAAAAATTATGGTAAATTCAGTTATTCCCACATATATGTATCTTTTGTTATTAGTTTTCATTATGTGCTCATAAAAGGAACCAGCTTATGGGTTAGCTTGTGGTCACTTATGGTCGTAAGCAACATGTTGCATCCACAGTGTACTTTTGGGGTATTCAAACTTGGTATCAGAGCCTAAGGTTTTAAAGTATCTTAGGAGTATGAAAGCCACGTTAAGTACAATCTTGTGCATGGGTATGAAGTGTGCCATACTTATTGGCAAGAGGCTACAAGATATTTTAGGAAAAGTTTCCTTTGTTTGAAGTATTCATGTTGTGCGAAGAAGAAGGAGCTCAATTTACAATCTTTTGCTAATTCAATCTCCTTTTCATTTATCGAACATACCTCCCATAAGGAATAGCAGAAAGAGAAATGGAAATTAGCCTGCACCTCCACCTTTTTAGGAATATCCTTTAATGAGCATGTCTCTCATGACGAGTTCAGAACTGTATTCAACACTTTATCCCACTATGTAAAATCTCAAAATAATCAGTAGGCTGCTCTCCCAGCTATTCTTGTTGTTAATACCACCACATCTAGGAATTGGGACATTACCCAAATAAATCCTCCTTTATTTTTGGGATCCAAGTTTGATAAGAATCCATAGGAGTTGCTTAATATCGTACAGAAGGTGACAAATATCATGGGTGTCTATTCCATTAAGAGTGAATATTTGGCTACTTGCCAATTCTAGGATATAGCTCACACCTGGTTTAAGAAGTGAAAATGGGATACATGCATAGATATGGGGCCTATTTAATGGAAAGAGTTTTCTACCACCTTTTTAGATATATTATTTACCTTAGAGCTGAGGGAAGCTAAGGTTCTTAAGTTTATTAATTTGAAGCAAGGTAGAATGAGTGTGATGGATTACTCTCTTAAGTTTATTTAGCTGGTAAGGTATGCTCCTTATGTGGTGGTTGATAACAGGTCTAGGATGAGCAAGTTTATGTATGGTGTATGTGATAGTATGGTAAAAGAGTGTAGGACCACAAAGTTGATTAAGGAGATGGGCTTGTCTAAGAATATGCTCCATGCTCAACAGATTGAGAAGGATAAGGTTGATGAGATTATATGCACTCCAGTACCGTCTTGATCAGGAACGTTCTCCTAATATTATTATGGGTATGCTATAAGTCTTTCATTTACCTATTTATGCTTTCTTAGACCCCAGAGCTTTTCTTTATTTTGTAACCCCTGTATAGATATGAATTTTTGTGTCACCTATGAGACCTTAGTAGAACCCTTCTCAGTGTCCAATCAAGTAGGTGTATCCATTTTAGCCAGGCAAGAATACATGAACTGTCCGATCACAATATCCCAGAAAGTCACTCCAGTTGTTCTTGCCGAGTTAGAGATAACTGATTTTGCTATCATTATGGGTATATATAGTCTCCACTCATGCTATACTTTAGTTGATTAAAGAAATAAAGTTGTTCATTTTTATTTTTTGAATGAACCAGTCCTTGAATGGAGGGGTAGTACTTCATTTCTTAGGGTCAACTTGTTTCGTACCTTAAATCGAGAAAAATGATATCCAAGTGGTGTATTTACCATCTTTTCCAAGTCAAATACTCTAGTTAGGAGACTTATAGTGTCAGTCAGTTTTAGTAGTGATCGAATTTCTAGATATGTTCCGAGAATATCTTCCCAGAGTTCCTCCCAAAAGGGAAATCAACTTCGACATAGACCTTCTTCCAGATACCCAGCCCATCTCTATTCTGCCTAATAAAATAGCTCTAGATGATCTTAGAGAGTTTAAAGAGTATTTGAAAGATATCTTAGATAAAGAATTCATTAGGCCCAGTGTTTCCCTATAGGGCACTCTAGTTCTTTTCATGTGGAAGAAAGATGGTTCTCTCCAAATATGCATCGATTACCGTTAGTTGAACAAAGTCACAATCAATAAAAAGAAGCCACTCCACAGGATTAATGAATTGTTTGACAACTTTTAGGATGCTAGTTATTTTTCTAAGATAGACCTCAAATCTGGCTATCATCAGCTCAAATTCAGAGAATTTGTCATTCCAAAAACATTTTCTAGGACTCGGTATGGTCACTTTGAATTTCTAATCATGTCCTTTGCTCTAACAAATGCCCCAAAAACTTTTATGGACTTGATGAATAGAGTGTTCAAGCAGTACTTGGATATGTTCATCATAGTATTTATAGATGATATCCTAGTTTATTCACATAATGAAAGTGATCATACAGACCACCTCAAAATAGTATTGCAGACTCTTAGAACTCATCAATTGTTTGCCAAATTCAATAAGTACAAATTATTGTTAAGATCAGTAGCTTTCCTTCGATAAATTATTTCCGGCGATGGCATTAGAGTTGTCCCTCAAAAGATTGAAGCAGTGAAAAACTAGCCCAAAACTATTTCTCCATTAGATATCAGGAGTTCCTTGGTTTTGGCTGGCTATTATCAATGGTTTTTTGAAGGTTTTTCATCAATTACATTCCCATGTATGGATTGACTCAGTAGAAAGTTAAGTTTCAGTGGTCAGATTCTTGTTAGAAGAGTTTTTAGAAGTTGAAAACTTGACTCACCTCAGCCCCAATCTTGACCTTGATAGATGGTTTAGATAGGTTTGTTGTTTACTGTGATGCTTCCACAGTTGGTTTGGGTTGTGTTTTGATGCATAGCGGTAATGTCATAGCCCACGTCTCTAGACAGCTTAAGCTTCATGAAAATAATTATCCAACCCATGATCTTGAGTTAGTAGGGATTGTTTTTTTCTTTAAAATTTGGAGGTATAATCTATATGGGGTGTATGTTGAGGTGTTCACAGATCACAAAAATTTGCAATATGTACTTTCGTAGAAAGATTTATATCTCCATCAGATAATGTGGTTAGAATTATTTAAGGACTATGATATGAGTGCTTTGTATCATCTGGGCAAGGCCAATATAGTGGGAGTGTAATACCCCGAGATTCTAACCAATAGTGCAACCATGGCTTAAGATCATGAGAAATAAATTTTAGTTTTTTGGTTTTTTTCTGGTCAAGGGTGATGTGTATTAAGGCCTTAAATATGTGCTAACACTTGGGTGAATCAAAACATTACTTACCAATTGAATTCTTGAGAAAGATTTTGGCATAGTCAACTTCAAATAAGCATATCTCTCGTTATACTGCGAATTATTTAGATCATGACCTATAAAAAGATAGATAATTGAAACCTAGCATCGGAGAAAATATTTATTCCCATTCTAATCAACATCTCAGGCTGGGAAACTGAGTGACAACATTCGTGATAAGCTGTCATAAGCGTGATGACCTATCACCAATGTCGTCAGCCCTGGGCAGATTTCAAACCCTTATGATGACATTTTGTGATAAGCTGTCATGCCCGTGATGGCCTATCACCAATGTTATCAACCTTAGCTAGAAACTCAAAATTTCACCCTTTTGTGATAATATTTCATGACGACGTATCACCAGCTTGACGGCTTGTCACGGATGTCGTCAGCTAATTTTTTTAAGCAACTAAGGGAAGTTTTTACAAGGGTATTTTATTCTTTTAAACCCCTTTTTAACCTCCATATATATCCTATTAGAGGAGAAAACCCACATTCTCTCTCATTCTCTTCTAAGAAAAAAATCAAGAAACTAGGATTTTCTTCCAAAATCCTAAATCAAATCTTCTTAAAGAAATTCAAGAATCATCCAAGGATTTACCAAGCTATTCAAGAATCAAATTCCCCAAGTCAAAGGAATGAAGAAACTTAGCTCAAAAGTGTGAAGAAGAGTTTCTAATAAAGCTTGTTCATCTTAAAATCATAATCCAAGGTGTGTAGGATTTTGAACAAGAGAAATTCTTTCGTTCTTATGCCCAAAGTTTTAATTTTTATTATGGATTTATATGATTTTGAAAGTGGGTTTATACCCAAATCACTTCATCATGAGATTATGAGAATATAAATTGTTCAAGCTTTGTTATACATGATTATTTTACAACTTCAAAGTAATGACTTTATATTTAATATTGCGAATTTCATGTTTCTTCCATGATTTGGTATTTTAAGTGCTTTCAAGATATGTGTCAATCTTTAAGATTGCTTATGAAAAATTGGATTATTGAGTAAATTGATTCATGAGAATTGAGTGGTTACAATGAGTCTTGATATTTCCTCAAAGTTTTTGATGTTGCCATGACTTTATGAATTGATGCATATTTATATTGAGAAAGATTGATTTGAATTATATCAGGTTAGGAATCCACAAATTGATTATGATTTGATAAATGAGAAAGATATTTGATTTGGTCTTCACGATAGACCCTTGTGATGTTTGTGGTGGATTTCCTAATGCTTTCTGAGCTTGTGCTTGAGAGTAGTACTTAGAACTGAGCGGGAAATATCGTATTTCGCTTAAAACTACATGCCACCGTAGAATTGATATTGATAATTGTGGGCCAGAGGCCGAGTATGAGATTTTAATCACCAAATTTAGGTTGTACTCCCTAGAAAGAGTACGATGCTCTCGCCAATGTTGGGTTCTCTCCTCATGAGGGCAAAACCTTGGACTCCATGTAGCTCACATGGTTTATGTCAGTTGTAAGAACCTCCCATCTCTATAAGAGTCAAGTTTTTTGAATTATAGAGTCACTCCGAGTCTTGAGTTGAAGAGTTGAGTTGTTTGTGATGATTTATGAGGTTTTTATCATAAGATTTATTTATGCTGAGATCATAAAAAGTATGTTTCAATCTAACTTAAGCCAAGTGAGCCACCATTGTACATATGCATATTTTTATGAAATTGATGATGATATTTACATTTTTACATGCAACCCAACATACTCAGTACATTCCAAAGTGCTGACCCACATATTTTCCTATGGGCTATATTTCTCGTAATGTAGGTTCAGGTACTCAGCCGCAGCCGTATTAGCGATATTTTAGTGCCTCTTTTCATCTTCTCAGTGGTGAGTCCTCATGGTTTGAGGACCGTGTCTATATTTTTTTGATACCGTTTTATTGTTATGGCTTTCAATATTGTTTGAGTCAATTGGGGGTTTATCCTAATGTCTCATTGATTTTAATGTATAGAGGTTTTGTCGGACAAAAGGGTTGGTATGTACAGAATTTCAGTATTTTGATTATACTGGATAGTTCCTTATCTTATTCTAGTATGTTCTTGATATGTCTGTCTTTTATTTTAGCACGACTATTGTCAAAGCGAGCTTTAGAAGTGACGATAGACTTAGAGGGTTAGCTTGAGGCCGCGTGTGGTCTTAAGCACCGTGTGACGTCTCTAGATCCCTCTAGATGGGATTTTGGGATGTTACATGGAGATGCCCTTAGTAGATTATCTATGGGTAATGTTTCTCATGTCAAGAATAATATGAAAAAGTTAGTTTAGGAGGTTCATCTTTTGGCTAGATTAGGCGCTCATTTGGTTGAATCAGTTGAGGATAGTGTATGGGTTGAAAATAATCTGAACAAAGTGAAAGAAAAAAAAGATAGGGATCCAAGTCTAGTGAAGTTGAAGGAGTCAGTTAGAGGTCAGAAAGTAGAGGTTTTCTCCCAAGGGGGAGATAGTATGTTGCGATGTCAGGGTAGATTATGCGCACCGAGTGTGAATGGTTTGAGATAGAGAATACTTGTAGAAGAGCATAGTGCACATTATTCTATTCACCCAGCAGTCATTAAGATGTACCATGATTTGTGGGAAATCTACTGGAGCAGTGGCATGAAGAGAGAAATTACCGACTTTTTAGTTAAGTGTTTTAATCATCAGCAGGTTAAGGTTGAGTACCAAAGGTCACTAGCATAATGCAGGATCATAGAATTCCCAATTAGAAGTGGGAAGAGGTGAACATGGACTTTATGATAGGGTTGCCCCATATGCATCATCCTCATAACTCGATTTGGGTTATAGTAGACAAAATAGCCACAGCTCATTTCTTAACAGTCCATACTTTTAGTATTCAGATGGATCCATTTGAGGCTCTCTATGGGAGAACATATAGATCTAATTTTTTGGTTTGAGGCAGGTGAGACTGCATTGATAGGGATAAATTTATTATTTGATGACTTGGAGAAAGTTTAGTTGATTAGGGAGAGGCTTAAGATAACCCAAAGCCAACAGAAATCATATACATCTGTGAGAAGAAGAGATCTTGAGTTTGAGGTTGGCAACTTAGTCTATTTCAGAATCCCTCCCACGAAGGGAGTGAAGAGGTATGGCAAAAAGGTAAAGCTCAGTCCCCGATACATTGGCTGTTACAAGATCTTGAGTCATTATTGGAAGGTAGTGTATCAGTTTGAGTTTCCTGCAGATTTGGCATCCGTTCACCTAGTATTCCGTGCTTCTTTATTAAAGAAGTGTATTGGTGATCCAACTATAGTTGTTAATTTTGCAGATTTTCAAGATATCCTTTCTACTGAAGAAATCCTAGTCGAGATCCTAGACCATCAGATTCAGAGACCAAGGAACAAAGAAGTTCCCTTGGTCAAAGTTATTTGGCGAAACCAGCCTATTGAGGGAGCTACTTATGAAGCAAAAGAAGACATGTGAACCAAGTACCCTCATCTCTTCCTTGAAAACTCATACTCAACTTGAGGTAACGGTTCTCCTTAGATTTATCTCTTTTCAATTCTCAGTTCCATCCATATAATTTTCTTCATAACATTGCATATATTCAGGAATCAGTTCGGTTATATATCATGTTTCAGACTCAGTCATGTAACCATGTTTCAAATTATGCCCATTTAGCATATGCTCTTAGTACCTCAGTACTCTTAGCTTAATCAGTCTCTCAGCTTAATCAGTCTCATTCGAGGATGAATGATGTCAAGGGGGATATAATGTAACACCTCATAAAATCCTAGCTCATTTTATCTTACTAGAGAATGAATGATCCCAAGTGGAGATATTAGAAGACTCCATAAAATTGTCCAAATTCGACATCAGACGAGGAAGTTATGGTCTTTTAATTGGAACTATCGGAAATGCCCAGGTATGATGGCCAAGTTGACAGACCGCCACATAAGTGACGGACTGTCACTTTGACCATCACAACCAAGGCAGTTAGCCACATACTAGATAAGGACTGACGGACGAGTTGACGGATTATCAATGTTGTGACAGACCATCAACAAAGATGTCAATTCTTATCTAATTAACCCCATTTCTGGTACACGACTGACGGGCTAAGTGACGGACCTTCAAGTATTTGATGGACCGTCAGTCAGACCATCACACGCGACATTCAGTTTATTTCTAGGTCATTTTAATAGGGGTAGTTTGGTCACTTATCACTCGCCTACATATACCCAGATATGTCCAAATTCAGCCATTATACTCATTATTATTTCACAAACAAAAACTAGGATTTTTCTCTAAATTTAATCTCTAAGAACAAGACCTAATATTCTTCAAGAATGAAAGCATTTCAAATCCTTCAAGTTTAAAAACAACAACAACCTGGAGTTAGGTATGCGTAGTGTTTATCTATGGACCCCTTTCATTCATAGAGTTCAAGAACCATGCTTTTAAATGAGAAAGTTTGATTTTCTTATTGTTATGTGATGTTGTTCAAGTTAATGATCATTGTTTAAGCTTCAAGATATTAATATAAGTTGACTTCCATGATGTATGCATGCTTGTAGTTAAAACCCATGAATTTGGGTTGTTCAAGATGATTAAAATTATTGAGAAAACCTATGCCCTAAAGTGTGCATGCAAGGTGTTTATTAAAATGCCTAGCATAAAAAAAAATCATGTTCCCATGACCCCATAGTATTTCAATGTCAAGCTATGTGCACTCTTAACATGATTCCACATAAACTGCCATGCTATTGATATGTGTTGCTAGTATGACTATGAAATGAACATGATATTAAGGTTGTGCAAGTATTTCCATGTGACATGAAATCCTTTCCATAAAATACATTGTTGATAACCAAGCTTAGTATAAAATCCCTTATGCATGATATTATGAATTGTGTACTCAAATCTTATGATCAAATTATGTCATGTGTGTCAGTTTCCTTCCATTAAGTCTTGGGGGTAATCGCACCCAAAAAATATAGTTGTGTACCTAGAGCCAAGTTATATGACCCCAATAATCTCAGTCAACCCATCATCTATAGAACTCAGTCAGTCGTATGACTCAGGAAACCTCTAAAATCTCATGATCTCAGCAAAATATCAGATAATAGTGCTATTCCATCAGTGAACAGAAGGTAGTTACTCAGTCTAGGTATAGTCAGTTAAATCATGTTTAGTCCCTTCAAATGGGAATAGAAGTTAGCACCGAGTGAACCCAAGGATGGGTACTCACCTGCTAGTTTAGGGTATGATTCTTAGTAGTCATCCTTGTGTTCCAGAACTACGCAGTCAGCGTAGGTTGAGAAATCTTAACCTGTCTAACTATGGTTGATTAGGTGGCCTAACCTGTCAGTTTAGGATTCCCACCATTCTTATTTGAGTACCTGGCAGTTGAGGGTCACTCACAACTGTCCTTACCAGTGGTGTGGTATTAACACCTCTTCAGTTGGGGCAGAGATTGGACCCCAACTTAGCTATATGCATTATTGGGGCATGTCGGTTAAACAACTACTTCCCACAGTTTAAGGCTCAGGCTTAGTAAAAGAAGTCAACTAGTTCTTCAGATATCAATATACCAATACTGTCAGACATATTCACCCATGTATTAACGACTAAAGTATTAGTCATGATCTATTATCAGTAAACTATGTATTAGCGTAAAAATTTAGCTATCACGCATTCGTGATCTCAGTTTCTATGTATACATGTATGCACTCTCACATTCATATCAGTCGGTTAGTTGGAATTTTTCATGCATGTAACCCTATTTATGTTCAGACTACCTCACTCGTATACTCCGTACTCCAGTTGTACTGACGCATTTGCGCTATGGTGCTTTATCTTTATATTACACCATAGGTTCAGCGACACAAGTTCCAGACCGACCTAGCACTCGTATTCCAGTATATAGACTTTGTGTGAGTCTTCTTCTTTTGAGGATGATATGATTTGATTTTGTTCATTTATTATTTTAGTTAGCTATCGATTTACGGAGTTAGTTTGAGACATGTTCCTTCATCTCCTTATTTAGATAGTGTTTAGAGAATTTTAGATTTAGTTCATATTTGATTCAGTTTTCGGTCGTTTTGTGTATCTTTCACCCATATGGATGTTATTTTACCATATTCTTCATTTAGTTGAACCTTATGTCCTATATGTTCATGGTTTTTGTATTATTATGACATATAAATTTTAGTGTACAGGTACAGATATCTGTCATGGTTTGGCTTGTGGTCCTTTGGCATCATAAGCTCCATGTAGCATTTCAGTTCAGAAAATTGGGGTGTTACAAACTTTGTATCAGAGCCGAAGGTTCAATAAAGTCCTAGGAAGTCTGAAAGCCGCATCTAGTAGAGTCTTGTACATGGGTGTGTTGCGCGCCATATTTATGTACAGGAGGCTATGAGATTTTTTAGGAATAGTTTCCCTTCTTTCAGTATTCATATTATTCTAGAGAGCATAAACTCAAGTTAAACTCTCAGTCTAATTCATTCTTCTCTTATTTTAGAATATGCCTCCAAAGAGATGTTTTTTATGCGGAGTTTAGAGCTATATTCACAACACTTGCTCAGTCCATGGTTGCCCAAAATGAATGGCCTCCAGTTATTTTGGCCAATCCAGTGGCCAATTCCGCAGCAACTAGAATTTAGGACTTCACCTGAATGAATCCTCCATCTTTCTTTGGGTCTAAGATCGATAAAGACCCTCAAGAGTACATTGACCAAGTCCAGAAGTTCACTGACAACATGGGAGTTACTTCTGTTCAGAGCACTAGTTAGCCGCATACCAGTTACAGGATGTTGCTCACGCTTGGTACAAATAGTGGAAGTCTGAGAGGTTAGAGGATGCAGGTCCTATAGAGTGGGAGGAATTTGTCATGGCTTTCTTAGATAGATTCTTTCCCTAAGAGCTGAGCGAGGCAAAAGTTCTAGAATTTATCAACCTCAGGTAGGGAAATATGATAGTTAGGGAGTATTCTCTTAGATTTACTCTGCAAGCCAGATAAGCCCCTCATGTGGTTGCAGACAAAAGGGCTAAGATGAGAAAGTTCATTTCAAGAGTGAATGATAGCGTGGAAAATAAGTGTAGATCTACAATGCTTAATTGTGATGTGACTTTAACAAGGCTCATGACCAATGCTTAGCAAATAGAGGAGAAAAAGGTTAAGTCTAGGGAGAGGCAGAATAAGAGAGCAAGATCAGATAGTTTTAGTTTTGCTCAACCTAAATCAGAGAGAGAAAATCACTCCCAGTTTCATCCCAAGTCATTAGCTCCAGTTCAGTCTTCAGCCAGTGCTTCAGCTCCTAAGTTCAGAGATAGAGCACCCGACTCTAAATCTCAGGACAGTGTTAGAAATGCTTGAACTAATCTCTTATGTCAACTGGTGGTAAGAACCACCAGGGTGTTTGCAGAGCCTGTAGTGATATTTCGTTCAGTTGTGGCAAGCCAGTCCACAGAGTCAGAGATTGTCCTATGTCCAGTTATCAGGGTTAGCAAAATTGTTCCACAGCGCAGTCCGATCGCCCAAACAAGCAGGGTGAGTCTTCCAGGGCTACTAGTGGGCAACGCCCAAACAGACTTTGTTCTCTCAAAACTCAATAGGATCAGGACAATTCTCTAGATGTCGTTACTGGTACGTTACAAATTTTCCATGTTCATGTTTATGCTTTGCTAGATCTAAGTGCATCTTTGTCTTTTCTTACTCTATACATAGCAAACGATTTTGCAATCAGTCCCAAAATTTTAGTAGAGCCCTTTCTAGTCTCTACCCCAGTGGGTAAAACCATCATAGCCCGGCGGTATATAGGAACTGCTAGGTTATGATATTTCAGAAATCCACGTCAGCAGATTTAGTTAAATTAGAGATGACTGATTTTGATGTCACTCTTGGCATGGATTGGCTTCATTCCTTCTATGCTATAGTGGACTGCATGACCTAGATAGTTCAATTTCAGTTCTCGAATGAGCCTATCCTAGAGTGGAAGGGTATTACTTCATCTTTCATGGGTCACCTTTTTTCCTACCTTTAGACAAGGAAAATGATTTCAAAGGGGTGCGTGTATCTTCTCGTGCATGTAAAGGATTCTAGTTCTGAATCTCCTAGTCTCAAATCAGTCCTAGTAGTTAATGAATATTAAGATGTCTTTCCTAAAGTTCTTCCAGGCATTCCTCCCGAAAGGGAAATAGACATCAGCATAGACCTTCTCCTAGATACTCAGACTATATCTATTCCACCAGACACAATGACACTAGCAGAACTCAAGGAACTGAAATATCAATTGAAGGATCTCTTACATACGGGATTCATCAGGCCCGATGTATCCCCATAGGGTACACCAGTTTTATTCGTGCGCAAGAAAGATAATTCTCTCATGATGTGTATTGATTACCATTAGCTCAATAAAGTTATGGTCAAGAATAGGTATCCGCTTCCTAGAATAGATGATTTGTTTGACCAACTTTAGGGTGCCAGTTATTTCTCCAAGATAGACCTCAGATCATGCTATCATCAGCTGAGAGTTAAGGAATATAATATCCCAAAAACAACTTTTCATACTCAATATGGTCACTTAGAATTTCTAGTCATGCCCTTTGGTCTTACCAATGCCCCTACAACCTTCATGGACTTGATTAATTGGGTGTTCATGCAGTACTTGTACATGTTCATCATAGTCTTCATAGATGATATTCTGGTGTATTCTCGCATGAAGCGTGATCATTTAGACCATCTCAGGATTGTTCTTTAGACTCTCAGAGATCATCAGTTGTTTGCCAAGTTTAGTAAGTGCGAATTTTAGCTAAGATCAGTGGTATTCCTTGGCCATATTATTTCTGGTGATAGCATTAGATTAGATCCTCAGAAGAACAAAGTGGTAAGAAATTGGCCTTGCCCAGTCTCTCCATCAAATATTAGGAGTTTATTAGGTTTGGCTGGCTATTACAGACGCTTTGTCAAGGGATTTTCTTCTATTGTATCTTCTATGAAAAGATTGACTCAAAAAAAGGTTAAGTTTTAGTGGTTAGATTCTTGCGAGAAGAGTTTTCAAGAGTTTAAGACTTGACTCACCTCAACCCCAGTTCTAACTCTTCCAGATAGTTCAGAAGGTTTTGTAGTCTATTGTGATGCGTCCAGTGGGTTTAGGTTATGTCCTTATGCAGCATGATAAGGTCATAGCCTATGTCTCCAGACAACTAAATCCCCATGAGAGGAATTATCCTACTCATGATCTTGAGTTAGCAGTTGTAGTATTTTCCTTAAAGATTTGGAGGAATTATTTATACGGAGTTAATGTAGATGTCTTCACAGATCATAACAATCTCCATTATCTCTTTTCTCAGAAAGATCTTAATCTTCATTAGAGAAGGTGGCTAGAGCTCTTGAAGGATTATGACATGAATAATTTATCACCGGGGCAAGTCTAACGTTATGGCCAATGCTCTTAATAGACTCTCCATATGTAGTTTTTGACACGTAGAGGATGGTAATAAAAAGATAGCCCAGTAAATTCATCAGCTTTCCAGACTAGGCGTTCACTTAGTCGACTCTTCATAGGGTGGTGTATGTGTACAGAGTAGTTCAGTGTCATCTCTAGTTTCTGAGGTAAAAGAAAAGCAAGACAGGGTCACAGCCTAGTCAAGCTAAAAGAGTCAGTTCAAAATCAAAAAGTAGAGGCTTTCTCCCAAGGGAGAGATGGTGTTCTTAATTGTCAGAGTCGTTTGTGTGTTCTAGGTATAGATGACTTGAGGTAGCGAATTCTTGCAGAGGCGTATAGTGCGAGATATACTATTCATCCAGGGGCCACTAAGATGTACCACGACTTATGGGAGATCTATTGGTGGAGTGTGATGAAAAGAGATATTGCAGAGTTTTTGGCTAAGTGCACTACATGTCAGCAGGTTAAGATAGAGCATCAGAAAGCTAGTGGGTCCATGCAGGAGTTCACCATTCCTACTTGGAAGTGGGAAGAAGTGAACATGGATTTCATGATGGGTTTGGCTCGAACTCGTCATCAGTATGATTCAGTTTTGGTTATTGTAGATAGAATGACCAAGTCAGCTTATTTCTTCTAGTTCATACCTCTTATTTAGCCGAGGATTACGACAAACTCTATATTAGGGAGTTGGTCATATTACACGGTGTTCGATTAGCTATACAAGTGTCTTGGTACCTAAGTCCATCTCAGTACAACATTTCATCCTCAAACAAATGGCCAAGTAGAGAGGACCATTCATACTCTTAAAGGTATGCTAAGGGTGTATGCAATTGATTTCAAGAGAAGTTGGAACGACTACTTGCCCTTCATTGAGTTTGCATACATAACATTATCATTCCAGTATTTCGATGGCTCTATTCGAAGCTCTCTATGGTATAAGGTGTAGATCTCTAGTTGGTTGGTTCAAAGTTATTGAGGCCTTAGTCATCGGTCCTGACTTGGAATTCAACACCTTAGAGAAAGTTCAGTTGATCAGAGAGAGACTACGGGCTGCTCAGAGCCAATAGAAGTCTTACGCAGATGTTTGTAGAAAGGATCTTGAGCTTGAGGTCAATGACTATGCCTATCTCAAAATCTCTCCCATGAAGGGAGTGAATAGGTTTGGCAAGAAAGGGAAACTCAGTCTCCACTATATCGGTTCCTTCAGGATTCTCAGTCGCTTTGGCAAGGTAGCTTATGAGGTCGAATTACCTTCAGATCTAGCCTTAGTTCATCCAGTCTTCCATAACTCCTTGCTCAAGAAGTACATAGGTAATCCAGCAGTTGTAGTCCCTATTCAGAACATTGATGTTCAGGACAACCTCTCTTATGAAGAGATTCCAATCGAAATTTTAGACTATCAGATTCGTAGGCTAAGGAAAAAATAAGTTCCTCTAGTCAAACTTCTTTGGCAAAATCAGTCCATTGAGGGAGCTACTTGGGAAGCAGAAGCACACATGTGTACCAAGTACCCTCACCATTTCTCCACCAACCCAGATCAAGCTCAAGGTAACTGTTCTCCTTAAGCTCATTCAGTTTTTACGTTCAGCATTCAATACAACTTCATATTTAATTTTATGTTCATGTTCTATTGCAAATATGGTATCGACTACCATTGCATATTTAGTCATGCATACATGTATCCGTCCAGTAAATAATTCTGCATTAGATATGCATTCTCATTATGAGAACCTCAGTCATGCGTTCATGAATCAGTTACACATGCATCAGATATGCATGTTAAGTTGAAAGCATTTAGTTTATCAGTCATAAGATCATGTTGTAGCTACTCATGTTTGGATTATTGTTTCCCCTCTCAGTCAGTTCTATTTTAGGATGAATATTCTCAAGGGGTAGATATTGTAATACCCGTGCCTTTTTCCTAGCTAGAAATCATCTCAAGGATGCTAGGACTTACTTTAAAATACAAAAATATGTTTGTACATGTGATATGTGTGGATTATTGTTTCCTCTCTCAGTCAGTTCTATTTTAGGATGAATATTCTCAAGGGATAGATATTGTAATACCCGTGCCTTTTTCCTAGCTAGAAATCATCTCAAGGATGCTAGGACTTACTTTAAAATACAAAAATATCTTTGTACATGCAATATTTTTATGATTTTCACTTTTTATCACGTGGAAAATTGAGTTAGATTTCCAACGGTACCAATTTTTTCCAAATTCGACATCAGATAAGGAAGTTAGGGATGTTTTACTAGGAACTGTCGGAAATGCCCAGGTATGACAGCCAAGTTAACGGACCACCCCATAAGTGGTAAACTACCACATTGACCATCACAGCCAAGGTAGTTGATCCACATATTGGATAAGGACTGATGGACGAGTTGATGGATCGTCAAAGTTGTGATGGACCATCATCCAAGACGTCAACTCTTATCCAGTGAACCCCATTTTTGGTCAATGTCTGACGTGATAAGTGATGGACCATCAAGTTTCTGACGGAACATCAGTTGGACCTTCACACACCACGTTCAGTTTATTTCCTGGTTATTTTAACAGAGGTATTTTGGTCACTTATCACTCGCCTACATATACCCAGATAAGTCCAAGATAAGTCATTATGTCATTATTATTTGAGCAACAAAAACTAGGGTTTATCCGTAAATTTAATCTCCAAGAACAAGAGCCAATCTTCTTTAAGAATCAAAGTATTTCAAATCCTTCAAGTTCAAAAACATCAAGTACCTTGAGCCAGGTATGCATAGTGTTCAGTTATGGACCCTTTTCGTACCTAAAGTTTAAGAACTATGATTTTAAATAAGAAACTTTGATTTCCTTGTTGTTATGTGATGTTGTTTATGTTAATAATCATCGTTGAAGCTTCAAGATATTAATATAAGTTGACTTCCATGATGTATGCATGTTTGTTGTTAACACCCATGAATTTGGGAGGTTAAAGATGATTAAAATTGCTGAGAAAACCTATGCCCCAAAGTGTTCATGCAAGGTTTTTGTTAAAATGCCTAAAATGCAAAAAAATTATGTTCCCATGACCCCATAGTATTTAAATAACAAGCTATGTTAACTCTTAAGATGATTCCAGATGAACTTCCATGCTATTGGTATGTGTTGCTAGTATGATTATGCAATGAACATGATATTAAGGTTGTGCAAGTATTTCATGAAATCCTTTCCATGCAATAAATTGTCGATAACTATGCTTAGTATGAAATCTCTTATTACGATATGATGAATTGTGACTCAAATCTTCTGATCAAATCATGTCATGCGTGTCAGTTTCCTTCCATCTAGTCCTAGGGGTACTCATAATCAAAAAATATAGTTGTGTTCCTAGAGCCAAGTCACGTTACCCCGATAATCTTAGTCAATCCATGATATATCAAAACTCAGTCAGTCATGTAACTCAGAAAACCTCTGAAATTTCACGATATCAGCAAAATCTTAGATAATAGTGCTATTCCGTCAGTTAACAAAAGTCAGTTACTCAGTCCAAGTATAGTTAGTTAAATCATGTTTAGTATATTCAGATGGGAGTAAAAGTTAGCACCGAGTGAACCTAAGGATGTGAACTCGCCTGCCAGTTTAGGGTGTGATTCTTAGCAGTCATCCCTGTGTTCCAGAACTACCTAGCTAGAGTAGGTTAAGATAGCTTAATCTATTAGACTAGGGTTGATAAGGTGGATTAACCAGTCTATTTAGGGTTCCCACTGTTCTCATTTGAGTACCTGCCAGTTGAGGGTCACTCACAACTGTCCTTACCAGTGGCGCGGTATTGATACCCCTTCAGTCGGGGTAGAGATTGGACCCTAACTTAGCTATATGCATTATTGGGGAATATCGGTGAAACAAATACCTCCCATAGCTTCAGGCTCAAGCTCATTAAAAGAACTCAGATAGGTCATCAAATATCAGTATACCAGGACTGTCAGACATAGTCACCCATGTAATCATCACTACAATATTAGTCATGATTAGTTATCAGTAAACTATGTATTAGTGTACAGATTTAGCTATCACACATTCGCGATCTCAGTTTCTATATATGCATATATGCACTCTCACATTCATATTAGTTAGTTAGTTAGCATTGTTCATGCATGTAACCCTATTTATGTTCAGCCTACCTTACTCATATACTTAATACTGTAGTTGTACTGACGCATTCGCGCTATGGTGCTTTCTCTTTATGTTACACCATAGGTTCAGAGACATGAGTTCTAGACCAGCAGTAGCAGTCGTATTCCAGTATACAGAGTTGCAATTAGACCTCTTCATTCGAGGATGATATGATTTGATTTATTTGTTTATTATTTAAGTTAGCTATCGATTTATGTAGTTAGTTGAAGACATGTTGCTTCAACTCCTTATTCAGACTGTGTTTAGAGGATTTTAGATTTGGTTAAAATTTGATTTAGTTTTCAGTCGTTTTGGGTATCTTTTATCCATATGAATGTTATTTTACCAGATTCTTTATTCAGTTGAACCTTATGGCCTACATGTTCAAGTTTTCTGCATTATTATGATATATATATATTGCAGTCTACAGGTACATATATTAGTCATGGATTAGCTTGTGGTCCTTAGAGGTCATAAGCACAGTGTAGCATTTCGATTCAGAAAATCGAGGCATTACAATATTAGACTCGGGTAGATTCTTTCAATGTGGTTTTATATGATCGTGTTGGATATTATTGGGTTCTTAAGTTTATGTCATCGCTTTGAATTAGAATCGATTGATTATGCTAATGAGTATCTGTGGTAGATACCCACTTATGTTACTTTAAGCACTGCACATTTAGGTATTGAGCTGGTGTTCCCCGAATGCTAATTTTTATGATTATATTTGGTAATTTACTCGTTAGAGACTCTGAGGCAGCTATTATTGATCCCATTGATTCTTTTATTCTCCACTATCTTAGTATTATGCCTTTTATTGCATGTTAGACACTTTGGGATCATTATCATATTTCTTTCTTAGATGCTTAAACTTATGAGTACCAAACCACGAATCCTTTATTGATAGTTGTGCCCTTTTTTGTTCGTGGTTTATATGAATATTTGGGTTGTTGTATTAATAAGTATCTTTTTCTTTTTTATTATTTTTGCTGAATGTGTTGGATTGGGTTTCAACTTCCCTATTATGGAAAGTGTTATAGGTTCCATCACAATCGAGTTGTAGGTTGCGACACTTCTTTGCCATGTTCATGTGCATTCATTCGAACCTTTGTCTTCTTTCAGGCATATTTTACACTTCTACCACATTCATATTTATAGACTGGAGCAAATCAGATAGAAAAATTTCATTATTTTAGTCAAAAGTAAATTATTTTGGTTAGTACTCATCATCATTTATATATTGCATTCGGGCTTGAACCCAATGATTTGATGATAAAGGAGTTTTAGGCCATAATTTTTTAGGATTCGAACCTCAAATATCTTATCATAACATATTAGGAATCAAACCAATGTCTTATCCTCTAGTACTTCCATCTAAACCTCAAATATTTTATTGTTATGGTGTGTCAGGAATTTAACTTGATATCTTACTATCTTGATGCGGCTTACATCCATCATCTTATCTATGATGAAACACTAGAATAAATAGAACCTTTATCTAAAAGGTCCCTTAATTGCCCTGTCAAGTTCTTTTAACCCAACCAAAACCATTCTATTAATAATGAATAGAAATTGGACAAGTGTCTGAAATAAGACCAATCCCAAACCAACCTCCCCATTTGTAACACTCTGCATTTTGGGCTTGAACATATATCATCATTTCTATGCGTAGATGTTCCAAAATCCATAAATCCAATGTAAATATAGTTTGTTAATCCATTATGTAGTATGGGAATCTAGTTGAGAATGAATTGAGATCATAGATGTCCCTTAACCCAAGGATGAGTTGGAAGCTTTCCTACTGTTCAAGTTTTCGTGAGCGTCGAAACATGGGTCAAATTCAATCGACCATATATTATTGTATGTAATGAATTATAGGTCCTACTATATATCACATAAAAGGTCTTTGAGTCCTATTTCCAACGCAACCAACTTTTCCTAAATCTAATATCGGGGTAGAAGGTTATGGTCATTTTACATTGAGCTATCCGAACTGACAAAGTACGATGGAAAGGCCTACGGACCTTCGCCCAAACCGTCGTAAATAAAGCAGTAAGCCTATTTTATTTCCATAAAGTGATGGTTTGAGGGAAGGTCTGTCCCCAAGGAGTGGATCATTGCCCAAACTATCCCGCACCTTCGTTTAGTAATCTAAGCCCATTTTAAAGGGATTTTTGGGCCTCTTCCATCCTTTTCAACACCTAATTTCATCAAATCAAAATAAGTAACTCCTTATTCATCCATAACATCAGAATAAGGATTTTTCCCAAGGATAGGGAATCAAGAGTCACCCTCTAACTTTAAGATTTCCAAGGGATAAATCGAGATTTGAGTTCTTCTCTTTAGACTAATTAATCTAAGGTACGTGGGGTTTTCCTAAACTAAATGGTCTTGTTGAAAACACTCCAAATAATATTTAAAGTTATAGAAATCATGAAATTTTAAAGGTTTTTTAGAATTTGATTTACAATCTTGCATTATAAAATCTTTAATGATGTCATTGTTTTTGGTCTTGAGGCCTTTTTCCCAAATTTATTTGTACTCGTATATATTTGTTTATAAAATTGGGTTTGAATATTTAATTAAGAGAATGAACATATAGAATCCCTCTTTTGCTATGATTTTCCATTCTGTTCATATGACATGGATTATTTCGAATGGATTTTGAGAAGCATGATACAAATATCTTGATTTTTGTTTATGACTTGATGATGAATTTGAATTAAAGAGAGGAGGGTTTTACTTGGTGTTAAAGATTAAAGATTTTTACTAAGAATATTACATGTTTTGTGACAAATTTTATGACCACCACATGTTTGTTGAAATGCTGAAAAGAGTGATGTTTGCATAACTTGATAAATGTTTTGAAGTCTAAATCTTCTTAAATTATTTGAAGTATGGTGGTACAAACTTTATGTTTTGGAATAGGAGTCTATGATATGATAATTTATGGATCATAAGCACGACTTGCAATTCTTCGTATGACGATACCAAAACAGACAATGCCATAACAAACACACAATATAATAGAAATCAAACTTTTTTCAAACTTACGGATTTTGAATTCAGAAAGATGCATGTTCAAAATAGGATAAAATTAGGCACGAAGAGATGTTAGGTGGTTTCTCAAATAATTCTCGAGTTTATAAAATTCATTTTCCAAAATTCTATTTTGTCGATATGGGTGATTATGTCCCCTTGAGGGATTATATGCTGGCCTAGTGCCATGTGGCGTATCAGACTCAAACACTCCAAATCTTGTGGCAAACATAGGTTGGGGGCTTGGCCGTCGAGTTATGGGCGGACTGCATATAGCCCATGGGGTTGTAGACTTGTAGGGTCTATTTAATACCCCTAATCATGTACCTAGAATACTACACGATGATCATGACCCAAAGGACCACAAGCTAATCTATGACTGATAGTTGTAGCTGAACACTACATAATATACTATATAAATGCAGAAATAGTAGGTTGAAACATGCCATAAAGTTCAAAACTGATTGACATCAGATAAAACCATATCTGAATAATGTGGTACAATAATACCAAAAATGAAACAATGTCTAAAAATATCTAGTCTAAAAAACTGTCGTCTGAAAGCCTCTAAACTGTCTGAATAAGGAGTTGATAGGATATATCCCCAACTAACTCCAACTACTGAAATAAAATAAGTAATAAAGAAATAAAGTAATGATCATATCCTCGAAGGACGAGGACTCACTGCTAACTCTAACTATTGAAACTGGAATGTTACTAATGCACTTGAGCTCATGCTTTTGAACCTATGGTATAAAACACCATAGAACAAATGCATCAGTATGCTTGAATGTACTAGTATGTAAGTGAGGTAGGATGAAAGCAAAGGGTACAAATTCATGAACAATGCTAACTGACTGAATAACATGAATGTGAGAATACATGCATAAACAAGTGACTATGACTGAATTCGTGATGGTACTGACTACTGAGTCGGATTATTGATAGCATTAGTTACTGATAACTGATATAACTGATATAACTTATACTAAGTGACTGTATCTGATAGTCTAGTTTATAATTGAACTAAATGAGATCCATACTATTCTAAGTTGATTGTATCTAACAATCCTAAAATTCTGAAGAACAATCTGAGTTCTATTACAGAGACTGAGTCTAAAACTATCACTGTGGGAAGTAGTCATCTAACCAATATTTCCCAAATAAATAGATATAGCTAGGTTGGGGTCTAATCTATAACCCCAATTGGAAGGGTGTGAGTACCACGCCATTGGTAAAGATAAGTTGTGGGTGACCCTTCTTTGATAGTGTTCCCAAAAGAGAATGGTGGGACCCTCATTTGATAGTGTTTATCCACTTCATCAACCCTTATTTGTTAGTGCTGATGTCTAAACCTATGCTGGCGATATAGTTCTGAAATGCAAGGATTGTTTCTAAGCTCTTTCCATATTATAGGTCCTACTATATATCAAATGAAAGGTCAAACCGTTGCACTGAGCTAGTAAGCACATTTTTTGGCCATAAACTGACGGTTTGAGGGACAGTCCATCCCCAGGGTGACGATTCGTTGCCCAAACCATTCTGCACCTCCGTTTTTTAATCTAAAGCCATTTTAAAGGAATTTTTGGGTCTTTTCCATCCTTTTTGACACCTAATTACATCAAATCAAAGCACAAAACTCATCATTCATCCATAACATCAAAATTAGGGGGTTTTCCAAGAACAAGGAATCAAGAACCAACCTCTAATTTCAAGATTTCCAAGGGTCAAATTGAGATTTGAGTTCATCTCCTTAGACTAATTAATCTAAGGTAGGTGGGGTTTTCCTAAACTACATGGGCTTGTTTAAAACACTCCAAATAAGATTTAAAGTTATAGAAATCATGAAATTTTAAAGGGGTTTTGCAATTATATTTAGAATCTTGCATTATGAATTCTTTAATGATATTATTATTTCTGGTCTTGAGGCCCTTTTCTGCAAATTTATTTGTACTCGTATATATGTACACATGTATGAAATTGGGTTTGAATATTTAATTAAGAGCATGAACATATAAAACTTCTCTCTTGCTATGATTTCTTTTTCTTTTCATATGTCATGGATTATTTCAAATGGATTTCGAGAATTATGATACAAATATCTTGATTGTTTCTTATGACTTGATTATGCATTTGAATTGAATAGAGGGGGGCTGGGGTTTAGTTCGTGTTAAAGGTTAATGATGTGTACTGAGAAGATTGCATGTTTTGTCACAAATTTTGCGAATGCCACTTGTTTGTTAAAATGCTGAAAAGAGTGATCTTTGCATAACTTGATAAATGTTTAAAAGTCTAAACTTCTTAAATTATTTGAAGTACCGTGGTCCAAACTTTATATTTTGAAATAAGAGTCTGTGATATGATAATTTATGGCTTAGAACATGACTTGCAAGTCTTGGTATGATGATGCCAAAATGGAAAATGCCATAACAGACACAGAATTAAATAGAAATCAAACTTTTCCCAGACTTACAGATTTTGAATTTAGAAAGATGCATGTTCAAAAAAGGCTAAAATTGGGCATGAAGAGATGTTATGTTATTTTTCGAAGAAGGCTCAAGTTTAGAAAAATCATTTCCTGAAACTGTGTTTGGTCGATACGGGAGATTATGTTCCCTAGAAGGATTATACATTGGCCTAGTTCCATGTGGCGTATTAGACTCAGACGCTATAACTTTTGTGGCAAAATTGGGTTCAGGGCTTTTTCTCTAAGTTAAGGGCGGACTCCATGTAGCCCATGGGGTTGTAGACTAGTAGGGTGTAAAACCTAATTTAGATGTAATACAAAGATTAGAAATGCACTGACAAAATAGTTTTTAAGATCATTCAAATTGCCCATGTGCTTTAACTATTTCATGTTTGATGTTTCAGACTTGGCCTCATCTAAGTTATGTATATACACATTATTTTGGATTTCTCTGTGTACCAGTACATTTGTATTGATCCCTATATTTCAAGGTCTAAACCTCATCCTAGAGGTCCCGCTAAGCCGTAGAGTTTTCAGACAGAAGTGTGCTGTGGTGAGCCTTCTTTATTCTAGAAGGCCTATTTCTTTCCAGTTATTTGCTATTTATTTTTTTAGCTCCACTAGGGACATTGTACCAGTTTTCAGATAGTTTGATAGTTTCGTATGTATTAGAGATTTTGCAGACAAAAACAAATATTGTCTAGCTGTTGATGGGTTTTCTTCCATATTGATATACTTAATTCAAAGCATGACCATGATTCTGTTTATTATATTTTCTGCATCTTTTTTATATTATATGAGTATTGTGCATGATCTCCAGGTGTAGAAGAGCGTCCGTCCCTCCATGGTTTGGGATGCTCGTCATAGCCAGGGTCCCACCTTGGGCCGTGACACCATTAGAAAGACACCGTGAGGGTTCTCAAGATATCCTCAAGAAATTCATTCACACCGAAGCAAACTAAAGAAGGACCTTTCGAGTTAGAATCTTTAATGCGTACAATATTTTTGAGATACCCTCTTTGGAGACCAATCTTCGAGTTCTAAGATATGAGATAACTTCTCACCATAATAGCCAGGGATTAAAACCACCCTTCCATTCCATAACTGACTCACCATGGAGCCTACAGGTAATTTATTTGTGGATCTAAATGCCTAATAACACGTAGAAGTAGTGCAACCAATCCATTCCCCCGAATGATATAAATATCCACCATATCCAAGTTAAATAATCACACCAAGATACCTTTATTACAAACAGATACCACACACCTTTTATAGACTCTTTTCGCAATCGTAGATTCACCTACTAAGATAGAAATATAAGAAGAAAAGAGTCTGAAGTAACCTTGTGACCGATATACACAACCACAAATGGGGTCATAAATAAGAGGGGACCTCTAACCAAGTAAACTAGACACATCACAAGGAAAATAAGTTTTTAACATACCAGTGTGGGTATCAGAAGATGCCTCGAACTATCGAGGAATAGTAAGAATATTGAGATGATCTCGACCAATACCAATGCCGAAAGTAACAACCAGTACTCTATCTTCCAAAGTGGCAACCCTTATTGAGACACTCCAATTGCGTGTGACCCAATTGACCACAACTAAAACACCAATTCCTTCCTTTCTCATAGCAACCTTGCTGCGATCGACCATAAAATCTATAAAGAGGATGGTATTATGCAGATTGGGCCCCATTGGCCCAAGATTGGGAACTTTGCACCCTAGAAGAATTTAAATATCTAAAATCACCTACCTACCTAAAAATTTAGTTAGAGAACAAATGATATAAAATAGGAGTTAGTTCTCACCCAACTCTTCTTTTTTGAAAATTTGCCACTATACCATTGGCCTCCCCTTTGTTCACAAAACCGAGACCCCTTACGTTACCCATTTACCAACCTTACCTCATTCCTCCCCGTATAAATTGGACTGGACTTGTATGATAGAGTTGTCATAATATGGGTTAATAGATTAAAAGATTGTCGCAACTAAGGATTGGTAACCTCTACTTGAGGTAACCGAGTATGAGTACCAACTTTCGAGATAGGGTCAGTAGAGACAGTGGGACTCTACAGGGAAAAACAGATTTGCAACCCTTGACCATGCCTATACCCCATGAGTTGGAATCGATCCATCCATGTTGTCATCGAGTGGGACCGACGAGTTTCCATTCACTTTAGATCATTGAGAAGACATTATTGAATAGTAAACCAACGAAGATCCAGAGAATATTTAAAGATCTTAGACTCCATAGGCCGAAATCAGAACAACCAAGAAAGTGGAACATTCCTAGATACCTTATAGCTTCTTGATTATAAGTGTGGTGTACGATACACCCATAAGCTACACTCTAATCGACATGGCTTCATGGATACCTTATGACACCAAAACCTAAAGATCTGCTACCAACTTGACATGACCCAAACTTGGTCCTTGTCATAATGGGCATCCCAAGTCCAACCGGAACTGGGGACCACCCCTATTATCCAAACCCCTGCACATACCTAGTGTCTTCTGAATTTCAAGCATATAAAAGCATAGCATATTTATTTAATATAGAGACTTTAGGTTAAGTCTATAACTGAGACTAACCCAAACAAGTCAAAACACCCAATAAAAGACCATACAAATGTGGAAACCGTAAACCAAAGCCAATGTATAATATTCCAACGCATGTATATACCTATGACATAAATAATCCATACCATATTCAAGTCCAAAGTTTTCCATACAAACAACCAAAGATTATCTAGTCGAGACATGCACCTGACCAAAGTCAAAACATAAAGTCTATGAAAGACAAAAGTACATCAAGTAAACCTTAGCATGAAATATATGCCTTTTGAACTATGGAAGATTAATACTTCAATCTAATAGTTGATCACAAATCAGATCACAAAGCATGAGGACAAGAATGGTTGATTCCTATATCGCATGGGGATATAGCCGCTCAAAGATGGGTTAGTGGGTGAACTCTAGCATGCACTCAAGATAAGGATAAAATAATGCAAACTAGTGAAAAATCAAGAAAAACAACCATATGCAAATAGATCATACATATTTATATATATATATATATCCATGTCGGGAAAGATAACCGGGTAGCATGCCAATAAAACCTTTACCTGGGCTGTGTAACATTGCCGTTCTAACCACTCATGGGCTATATGGGCTTAGCTCCCCCAACTAAAAAGTCCCCAGTGTGTGTAGATGCACAACCAAGGAAAAAAACCTTGGATAACTAGTATATCCCCCAAAATATAAAGTGTGACATCATGCACGTAGTAACTAAAGACCAAACCTCATATTTTTAACTATAAGTTTCCAATTTTGGTCCCCTTGGGACCTCTACCTTCTGCGGCTTTCCTATTGAGCCCACCATTATTGACAAAGTTAAAACCATTACCAACCAACCAAACCATTATTCATTTATTAACCAAGGCCATTGGTAGTTGTATGATCATACCGACTATAATTTGCAAGTATTGTCCACAGCTATCCATTTATGGATTAAGGGATTCCCACGTACCCTTCAATTTACCATATTAAACCATTAGAGGGATTTTCATGTACCCCACAAGTATTACCAATTAATCCATAACCGTTATTCAAACCAATTTTATTAATGTATTATCTTTGTAGACTCTTATGTACCCTGGAATGTTTTAAAATAGACCAACCATGACCATCAAGACCTTACCCTTTAAATCATTCTAAACTATTTTGGACCATGCTAATCAATTAAAACATTTACATTATTTAATCCATTTAAACAATTCAGAACCATCCAAATCTATTCGAGGCTCAATTACCAATCTTACCATGCAAGTTTTCCAATGGAAGTTCAATAATAGGGTGAAAATATTCTTTTAGGCATTTTATCAAACATGTTGAGGGCATACCTTTACAATGACCAAAACCATAGTATAATCCACCATAATTAGGGTTAAATAAGGCCTTTTTGTTAAACCATAACCAAAAAACATCCACATATGCAAACCATTACCAAAAACATGTAAACACATAGTTTAAACCAATATCTGTAATGCCCGTAATCTGGTACCCGGAATGCCACACGTTGCTCATGACCCCAAAGTACCACAAGCTAACCCATGACTGATATGTGTAACTGAGCACTGCATAATATACTGTATAAATGCATAATAAAAGGATTAAAGGCCATAAGGTTAAAATATATGATAAAACACAATATCTAAAAATATGGTATATCAATACCAAAACAACTAAAATAACTGTCTGAACATACTATAGTCTGAAAGCCTCTAACACTGTAGTATCTGAATAAGTAGTTGATGGGATATGTCCCCAACTAACTCCAACTACTAAAATAAACTATGTAATGTAAAAGTGAAGTAATTGAATCATAATATCCTCGAATGATGAGGACTCGCTACTGACTCTGACTGCTGAAACGGGAATGCTATTGATGCTTTGGAGCTCGTACTTATGAACCGATGGTATAAAACACCATAGTGAAAATGTGTTAGTATGATTGAATGTACTGTTATGCTACTGAAGTAGGCTGAATACAAATGGTTCATATGCATGAACAATACTAACTGATTGTATAATATGAATGTGAGAATACATGTATGAATAAGTAACTTTAACTAAATTCATGATAATACTGACTACTGAGTCTAAATACTGATATCATGAGTTACTGATAACTGATACTGAGTGACTGTATCTAACAGTCTAGATTCTGATAGAACTAGCTAAGTTTCGTACTATTCTGATTTGACTGTATCTTATAGTCCTGAATTCTGTAGAACTATCTGAGTTCTATATCTGAGACTGAGACTGTAACTGTAGGAAGTAATCATACAACTGACATTCACCTAATAATCTATTAGAGTTTAGTTTGAGTCCAATATATAACCCCAATTGGAAGGGTGTCAATACCGTGTCACTTCTAAGGATAAGCTGTGAGTGACCCTCATCTAATAGGTACTCTAATGAGAATGGTGGGACAATCATGTAATAGGTTAAGCCATCTCATGTACCCTTATCTAGCAGTTTTAATATACCAACCTGCGCTGGCTACGTAGTTCTGGAGTGCAAGGATTGCTTCTAAGAATCATACCTTCTACTAACAGGTGAGTTTCCATCAATCGGCTTACTCGGTACTGAATCTTACTCCCATCTAAATAAAAACTAAATTGAATATAGTAGACTGAATTGGACTGAGTTCACTGAATTTCATTGACTAACAGAGTATTACTGAGATCTGATAATTGACTGAGATTATTAAGATTACAAAGACTACTGTGATTATTTAACTGATACTGAATTTACTGAGTTTTCCTGAGTCATGTAACTGACTGAATTCTACTGATTATGGCTTGACTGAGCTTATCATGAAAATAAAACTAGCTCTAGGCACACAACTAAGTTACCGGGGACAAGTACCTCCGGGACTTGATAGCATGAAAATAACAAGACATGATACTTCTTGAACACATGACCATAATCCCTAATTCATAATACAATCAGTTGGGAGTTTCATGAAGCACTCGGTGCTCGTACTCTTGTACACGAATAGGAATGCATTCAAATATATTATGGTTACACAATGCTAGTCTCAAGGGCATTTTATCAAATAATCTCAACACATCACAATAGCATGAGAGTCATTTTGAAATATAAGGATAAAGCATGGATTCATCATTTAGGCCTTATTGAGCCAATAAACATAAATCTTACTCTCTCAGGCATTTTATAAAACATCTAGTACGGATAACTTAGGTCTTAAGCATGAACATCAACTTAATACATCAAGTTCCTTCATTCAACTCAATTTCATTGATTCAATCCATACATTAACAAATTTCATGAAAACATATTAAAGCTTCCAACTTGGAATTTGCACAACAACATAAACATGATTATAATTAATCAAGAACATGGGTTTCACAATTTATGATTTTAAAATAGGATTCTTTAGCTTCATGGGTGAAAGAAACCCATGAATCTACACTAAAATACCTTAAAAGGTTGAATCTTGAAAGTTAACTAATGCTTTCTTGAACTTTCTTGAATTTGGAAACACAGATCTTGATGTTTTCTTGATGGTTCTTGAACTTGAAAAACTTGAATTTTTTAGTTTCTTGAAGAATGATTTGGATCTTGTTCATGGGGAGTATCTTTGAAAGAAAACCCTAATTTGAGGATGTAGATGGATAATGAACTTATAAGCCTTGATCTAATATTATTAGGTGTTATAAAGGGTGGTAAAAGACCAAATAGAGCTCTTTTTAAAAAACAACTTAAAATAGTAGAAAAAAATATGCGACGGTCCATCACTGGGTAGATGGTCCA
Organism: Capsicum annuum; assembly: GCF_002878395.1. Taxonomy (NCBI): domain Eukaryota; kingdom Viridiplantae; phylum Streptophyta; class Magnoliopsida; order Solanales; family Solanaceae; genus Capsicum; species Capsicum annuum. The sequence continues at coordinate 26,531,569 of NC_061116.1, read as the reverse complement.
TCCCTGGGTCAATGGTCTGTCGGTCCTGACCATCGCACCTAGGTAGAATAGGGGTTCACTACCTCTTCTACGATGGCTTGGGAGATAGTCCGTCACTAGCTCGACGGTCCATCGATCTAAGCCATCGTCCTTAGGTAGAATGTGGTGTCACTGCCCCCGCTATGATGGTTTGGGTGATGGTCCGTCGCTAACTTGATGGTCCGTCAGTCTTCACTATCGCACCTAGGTAGTTTTGACTGTTTTCTATATTTCAACCATAACTTTCTACCCCGATGTGGGATTTTTATGAAATGGGTATGGATAAAAAGCTAATTTAATTTCCCATATGATAAAAATTCAAAATTAGGGAAATTCTATCTAATTTAAATGTTAATAATTTAGGAAATCAGCACTAACTCTTTTGGAGACTAGATTTGTCTTAAAGAAAGTTTGCGGTATTACAATACCAAAACATATGCATCATGACCCTTAATATTTACTTCAAAATCCACTATTTACGATTCATAAATCAATGTTTAAAACACAATACACATGCATTTAGTTGGAACTAACAATGATGGAGGGAGTACATGCGTTAGACATGAAGATTCGTGGAAGAAATCTTGACCTATGAGCCCTTTGAAGAACACATGAAGAAAGCCTATCCTCCAATCTTCAAGATTAAGTTTGAGAGATTACTTGAAGTGTTTTATTCCTTTAACAAGTGTTATAGAAGGCCCCAAGGGCTATATAACGTGAGGACATAAGGATTTAAGGGTTATATAACGTGAGGACATAAGGATTTTGAAGTAAGAAATATCCAGAATACCCTTGAATTAAAATTAAAACAAGCCATGATGTAGGTAATGACTCACCCATGCCATCCACACTGTAGGGTACGAGAGGTACCCCAACTCATACCCAAGGCCTTTCAAAGAACCTTCATACTGGTTCCTATATAACTCACCAACCTAACCCATATCTTAGGGTACAAGTGATGCACCAAAACATACCCACCTATCATATCTTGTACAGTTTCACAAGGACAATCAATCAAGTACCATACAAATTAGCCTTAAACCTCTTGTATCTTCCTATATGACTCATATGTTGATGATTTATATTATGGGAAAAAATCAAACCAAACATACTGCCTAGTGTATGAGTGAATCCTTAAGCCAGCCCCTACTTATATCCATGAGTCCGATTAGTACCCTTGAGTCATACTACGTCCAAAAGTCCAAAACCAAGGAAATTTTGCAAAGGTCAAATTCTTGGGGTCCTATAGGGTTCCATTAAAGTTGATATGTGTGAAACTCCATAAAACTTTAAATGTTTTATTTTTGACCCTCCCATATTTGTTCTATTGATGTTTGACTTGAATAATATTTAGGAATGTTAAAAGATTGTTTTGAGAAAGTTCCAAAATTTTTGAAGGGTTTTAGGGTTATTTTAGAACCTCGAGGCAGTGAGGGTCCAGGATATTAATGTTCCATGGAGATTAGCCTCCATGATAAGGCCGTGGAATGAATGTTATCCTCTGCAATATTAGCGTGCCACGTTTTTATATTGAATTTATTCAATTTGTTTATTCACTTCGGGTGAGGGGTTTTTGTTCTTTTTAGCCCTTGTATGGCTTTTAACCCCATTTCCTTCAGCTTTTAAATATCAAATCATTATTTTTCTCTCTTAAACTCAAAACCCAAGAACATTCAAAGGTTTTACAAGGGATTCAGTATTCAAGATCTGAACTCCAAATTATTTTCAACTTCTTGTGTAGTTCATGCATGTATTTCATTCCTCAAACTTAATTTTGCATCATGAAATTTATTTACTCAATATCCATGTGGTTTAAATTAATGGGTTTGAAATTGGGTTATGGTGTATTTATTGTATTACTTGAATTACATTTTTTATGTTTTAAATTGATGTTTTATACTTTAAATTTATGGGTTTTGGACTAAATGTGTGCATTATTATGGGAAGTGAAAGGGGGAACGCAGGTTTTACCTCATTGATTACTTTATTAATTTATAATTGCATTAACTCTAACCCACTTGGTAAAATTTGGTTTTGAACATGGATATTTGCATAATTCAATTTTTTTATGAACACTTTGCATTGTATTAATGGATACATGGTTAAAACAGATTTGAAAGGATTTGGTGGCTATGGCTTGGATTTTTAAAATAGAACTTGGGAGTTTAATGGTTACATGTATTAGTTGGCATGATTATATGAGCTTTCAAGCATAATTGTTATGATGATACCAAGTGGTAAATATTATGTTAAATGAATCCTGCATTAATGGATAGGCATATGTGCAAATTATTTTAAATTTATCTCAAAGGTAATTGTGTAGCTCACCATGAAGGTGTTGTCCCAGAGGGACTAAAACTGAAAACCACGTTTGCCGATGTGGTGGTCTATATAACTGTGTGATTGGCTCACACACTATATTTTAGAATGGATAGAGGCTAAGTGTCTTCAGCCCTTTCTCAAATTCCTTAGTTCTTGTGTCTAACATGCACTGGACCTTTTAGCAGGGGAAGCTTAGCCTATATAGCTCATGGGTGCATTTAGGATAGACTGAGCTACATAGTTCAGGTTAGTAGTTTAAACTCTAATGTTCATGACCCTTGTCCCTATCCCAACATCTTATATATATGTGTATGAATGTGGTGAAAATAGTTTTTGAATGATTTTGGCATTGGCATTACTTTATCTCTTTCCCTAATTACATGCCAGTGCTTACATTATTTCATGATATGGGGTCCGAAGGGTGTTCTATTGCTCTTATACACTGTTAGATGGTTTGGTACAGTTTTTAGTTGCTGTGAATAGGTGATCCTCCATATTTTGAAGGCCCGATTATTTCATCTACTTTCTTTATTTTTTAGTATTTTATTTAGGATTTCTTTGGTCATGGTTAGGGGATGTCCCGACCTATTTGGCATTTTTGGTTTTTAGTGGCATTTGTGGACAAGTGTGGGTTGGATATTGGTTTTGATTCATAGAATTTATATTTTACTAACTATCCTTTTTATTACTATTTTCTTGGCTTCTATTGTATGCTTATATTGGTATCGAAGCACGATTCAGGGTTGTTGATTTTTCACAAAGCTGTGTCGAGTAGAGTACCTTTTATGGGTATGTAGTGTACCACACTTATAAGGGGGAGGCCATAAGACATTTAAGAATGATTCCCTATCTTGTGTTCTATTTTGTGCTACAGTGTGTAGTTGTTTTGAAACTTTTCTAACTCTTCTCACACTCACATTTCATATCATTCCTCTCAGAAGATCTGAAGTTCATATAAACTTTGATAGACCCTCTATCCTACTTGGGAAAATTATAGAAGGGACTCACCTACTTATGGACCGCAGACCGAGTCTAGGGTTCGTGCTTCTAATTTTACTCCCTTACATAGGGTTCCACCAGTCCCTACCAATCCTTCTAGGGCTTCTCGAACTGATGATACTTATGATTAGCCACCTCAAAGAGACATATCTAAAGCGAAGATCAATTATTCTACTCATATGCTTACTCAGTTAGTGGAACCACAGTCTTATCAGTCTGATTATGTTGGTTCTATTGCTCATTTATCTGAGGTCACTTGGGTTGGATAGTTTATGAGATTGAATCCCCCAACCTTTATAGGCTCTAAGGTTTAGGAGGATTCTCCAGCGTTCATTAATGATATGGAGAAGATTTTTAGGGTGATGCTTGCTACTGATTTTTAGAGTGTTGAGTTTTCTACATATCAATTGAAAGATATAGCTTATCAGTAGTATGAAAAGTGGGAATCAATAAGGAGTAATAATTCTATTCGGCTATATGGGATGACCTTTTATCTTCTTTTCTAAATAACTACTTCCAAAAAGAGTTGAGGGAAATAAAGGCCAAAAAAGTTTGTGACCTTGAAGCAAGGGAAGATGAGTCTGAAAGAGTATACTCTGAGAGTTCAGTAGTTTTCACGTTATGCTTCGGAGTTAGTGGCTAACATGAGATCTAAAATAAGGAAGTTTGCTTTTGGTTTGTCCCGTAATTTGGTATTGGAGTGTAAGGTTGTGATGTTGAACAATGATATGGACATCTCTAGGATAGTGGTTTATATGAAGTAGGTGGATAATGAAAATAAGAAGCACATAGACATGGCAGAGAGGCAGAACAAGAAGTTTAGATAAGCAAGTACTGCTATGATCTTTGCCCTTAGCCTAGTAGTAGGAGGATTTTCTATTGCCACTTTCATGTGACAACGAATGGCTCTTGTTCTTAGACCGGGAATCCTATCTTCCTATATGGTGAAAATCATAATAAATCTTTTCAACTCAAGAATGTGTAAACAGATGCCATAGCCTTACCACATTGCAATAGGAGCTGCTATTGAATCTGTTGAAGTAAGGGCTAAGCTGTATCTCCTTGGTCCTCGGTAACAGTTCTTTATTCTTCTTCTCTTAGTGCCCTCTTTCAAAATCTCTGTCCTATTTTTTACTTACCTTTTCCTTGTTTTCGTTGTTAGGAGTATACTAAATGAAGCAAAATTCCCTGTCTATGAAGAATGGCTACCATACCAATATATAAATCAATTGTTTGAAAGATCTAGAGCGGAAGATCGACCTCTTTTTAAGAAGAAAGTATAGGGTTAGCCTCGCCCACTTTAAAGACAAGGTACCCTAGGTAGACCTCTCAAAAGTATAAGTAGACAATAGTTTTGCTGGTTCGGGCGGTAAGGCCCTGGGAAAGCTCGGGTTAGCCTGTCAGGATAAATGCAGGTAGTGGATGTAGCTTTTCTTCTGAAGTGTCTTAGTTCTAGTCCACATCTTTCTTTATATAGAAATTTTGCTGTCCTTTTTGTTTTTGAGGTAGATGTAAAGAGAAGAACTACAAGAAAGCAAAATCTTAGTATTGGAAAAGACAATCAAACTCTAGGATACTTTTCAACTATATTCAGAACAAGGTGCAAATCAGTATATGACATGACCCAAAACAGGGCCTTGTCGTGTCAGCCATCTCAAGTTCAATAAGGACTGGAGACCACCCCCGATACCTAATCTACCAACCAATATACAACCCATGTCAGATGAATTTCTAACATATAACTAGATAGAGTATTTATAATTTAATGACCTTGGGATAAGTCTAAATCCAAGACCAAACCAACCAAGTCATACCATCTAAACCAAACCAAACAAACTGCAATTTCCCCAAGTCCACAGTTATCCATACAAAGCCTCTGAAGCATATCAAAATGTGTCTATTTGGAACATGCCCCCGACCATAGCCAAAAACAAATGTCAAAAGGAATAGTAAATACATAAGATTAACCATAACATAAAATGGGACTTCCAAAGGATAGAAGCTCACTACTTCAGTCTGACTGAAGCTATCCCCGAATCGTCAAATCTTCAAATAGGACTTGTGTTATTATGCTCAGTTCCTATATCGCATGTGGATACAATGCCCGAAGATGGATTAGCAGATGAACGCTAGCATGCTCTCAATAATTAGGATAAAATAATGCCAATATTTAAAACCATGTAAATAACCAAATGCAATCACATATATATATATACCATGATGGGAAAGGGAATCGTATTTAGCGTGCACTTAAAATCTTTAACCTGGGATACGTAGCTTTACCATTATAATCCACCAACGGGCAATATGGGTCTAGCATTACCCCCTAGACGGGCCCCAGTGTGTATAGTAGCACCAACTGGAGATACCATAAATAGCCGGGGATTCCCTTTTACCCTCCGCCCTCCTCTATGATACATATGTACATGTATATACTTGGGGGATTCCCTTGTACCCTACAAACACATGGACATCAATGCCAATCCTCATGACGACAAACCTAAGTTTCCAATGTCAACCTTTTAGAGTAACACCTTCACGGTTAGCTATTATAACCTGCCATTATTGCCTAATTAAAACCTTTAAGACACAACCTAATCAACAATTCTAAGTGTTAATTATTAAGGCATGAATTAGTGGTATTGTCATACAGACTATAGCTTGCAAGCAATGTCTCTAGCCGGCACTTAGGGGATTTCCATATATCCTAAAGGCTCCATTATTAAAATCAGTTGGGGAATTCCCATGTACCCTAGAAGGATTTCATCACCATCCTTAACCAATTAACCATTCATGCTATGCACTAGTTTTAAGAAACAATCCAAACCAAGTAGTAATGCATAAACCAAAGTCAAGAATCTAAGTGGGTTGAGTTTATTATAAATTTCCATTCCAAAACAATCTATGTAGGGATTCCATTGTACCGTTATTTCAATCCATTTTAAGACAAACAAACCAATTTGGGTTTCATTACAATATTATGGAATGCAAAGTCTTAATAAAAGTCCAACTATGTGACAAAACCATTCTCATAGGCATTTTTCCAAACTTGTTGAGGGCGTATAGTTTTATAAACCAAAACCAAGTACCAACTGACCATTCAAATTCAACTACAAGTCTAAACCATAATTATAACATGAAAACTGTAAGTAAAAACATGGAAAAACATTATCCAACCATACCAACCAAAACACCCAACACATATTTCAAAACCCAAACAATACAACAATAAAACCATGAAAACTATCCATGAATACATAATTTTAGTTTAAACTAATAATGAGGGAGGAGTAATATGCCTTATTTACAAAGATTCGTGGAGAGATATTGACCCTTAAGCCTCTAGATGATCACCTTGAAGAATATTTCTCTAGCGAAAGTATTTATCTTTCCAAGTAAGTTATGAGATGCCATAAAGTGTTATAAAACATCTGGATGTAATGGTTTTGGGGGTGGGAATTTTTTTGAATACCATCATCTTAAAAGCTGCAAAAAATACACAAAAGGGTACAACTAGACCACCCAACTCATATTCATAACATACGACTGGTACCATACAATCATACCCTAGTAGTCCACCAAAGACTAGACATTGTGCATCATACGATTAGGCTTACTCTTCTCATACAATCTCCATACAACTCTTATGGAGTCTACTTGTGCCCTGGGTATAAAATGACAAATAACACACTAATTAACATATAAGTAAGGCCCCTAAATTATACCCACATCATATGAATAGTAAGCTCCAATCATATGATGACTAGAGAGTTCAAACCCAGGAAATTTCTAAGGGTTAAAACTAAGGGTGTTTCAATTCTCCCCCACTTGGATTATTCTTCCTCAAATGATGGAACAAGGCAGTACAAACACTATTAAATACCCCCTAATTTCTCTACTCTTACCCATAAGATAGAAAATAAATTTATAATCTACCTTTAACAAAGACATAAAATAAAAATGTTAAGAATGCGCACATACCTTAAGCACAATTATCCGATATGGAGAGTAAGAATGAGAAGTTAAACTCCATGCCTCCTTCAATTTCCCATAGAGCTCCTTCCTAAGAAACCACTACATCTAATATCCCCTAAATAAGCCTACACTCTCAACCAAACTTTAATTATGGAGACAACACTCCTCAATCTTAACCTTTCAAATTCCCCTGTGAACATATAACTAGAGGGCCAAAGTATATCTGCACATTTATCGCATGTGAAGGACTAACTATGTGTTTAAGGTGCTAGTGTAGGCCATGTTACCCAATAATCACACCACTTTGATACTACCACCCTATGTGTCACTATAACCAAGGAACAAGTCTTGATCGAGGAGATATAGCCGCTTAACACAAAGGTTGGGTTTATGAATCACCATGCTCGAGCCTATCTTTAATACACCCACTTTATGTACCTCCCCAACAAAACTAACACCCTCTAACACTATAACCAAGGCTTTCACAATACCTACACTCTGCAACCCTTCCATATGACAGCATTCATCTCATTCTTCCATCTACTATTCTAACCCTTAGCTCCATTAATCACCCTAGCATTTCACAACAAAGGAAATCTAACCTCTCGCCCAATACATTAATTGTAACTCCTTGAATCTGGTACCTAAAATGCTACACAGTGCTCATGACCCCAAACGATCACAAGCTAACCCATCACTGATACCTATACCTGAACATTGCATAATATACTAAATAATTTTAGAAATAAAGGCTGAAAGGACATAAGGTTCAAAACTATAACATAACTGATAAAAATATAACATCTGGATGGGGTAGGAAATACCCAAAAATAATTGAAATAACTATCTAAATATGACAATTTGAAAAGCCTCTAACAAACTCAATTGTCTGCATAAGGAGTTGATGGGACATGTCCATAACAAAATCCAACTTATAAATTAATTAATGAGATAATAAAGTAATGGTCATGTCCTCAAAGGATGAGGACTCACTGCTAACTTTGACTGTTTAGACTGGAATGCTATTGATGCTCTGGAGCTCATGCTTCTGAACCTATGGTATAAAATACCATAGCAAAAATATGTTAGTACTTTTGAATGTACTGTTACGCATGTGACGTAGGCTGAATACAAAGGGTTCATATGCATGAACTATACTAACTGACTGGATAACATGAACGTGAGAATACATGCATCAATACATAGTAATTGTAGGTGAGTTTGTGAGAACATAATTATTGATTCTAAGTATTGATAACGTGAGATACTGATATCTATATAACTGAAATAATTGATACTGAGCGCCTGTATCTGACAGTTTAGGGTCTGATGGAACAAGCTGAACTTTGTACTGTTCTGAGTTGACAGTATATAGTATTCGTAAATTCTGTAGAACTATTTAAGTTCTATTACTGCGACTAAATGACTGTTTCTAACAGTACTGATCAATAACTGAAACTGTGGGATGTAGTCATCTTACTAACATTCCCCTAATACAGCATTATGGCTGAGTTAGGGTCCAATCTGTAACAACAATTGGAAAGGTGTCTATACTACGCCATTGGTAAGGACAATATGTGAGTAACCCCATATAACAGGTAACGCTTCAAAGAGCTTTAGTAACCCTCATATAACAGGTTAATCCACCTCATCTGCCCTCACATAACAGGCTATGATGTCTCAACCTATGCTGGCTACGCAGTTCTGGAACACAAGGATTGCTTCTAAGAATCACGCCCTTATATAACAGATAGGTTCCCATCCTTAGGTTCGTTCGGTACTAATTTCTACTCCCATCTGGATAGACACTGAACATGATTAACGAAATGACTAAAATGAGTTAACTGAGTTTCTTTGACTGATAGAATACTACTGAGATTACTGAATTCCTAAGGTTTTTAAGATTACGGAGTTTTTTTGAGTCACATGAATGATAGATTTTCTATGAAAATGGCTCGACTAAGAGTATCTTGAAAACATAACACCGGCTCTAGGCACAGAACTAATTTTTGGGTACAAGTACCCCCAGGACTCGATAGCATGAAAATGACAACGCATGACTTTCTTGAATACATGACAAACATCGACAATCCATAGTATAATAAGATAGGGATTTCATGATGTACAAGTGCTAAAGCACCACAATGGCTACACATATATCCATAATTCATTAGCTAAGACATTTCATCAAGCACTTAACATGCAAGAACTTGTACATGAATGGGGATTTCATATTATCATACTAGAATGACATTTTTCCTTCACATAGGCATTTAATCAAACACGTGGAAGCATGACTTGGTTATACAATCATCAACACATCAAAAAATCATGTATACATCCATCAATGTGTAAATTTAAGGGTTTATCATGATTATTATACAAATCATCATATCCTATGGTCAATAATTAGAATATGTAATTTCAAACATGAATCAAAACCCCACAACATCATGAACATGAATTTCAATACTATTTAAATCATGAACATTCATACATACAAAAATCTTGGATTTTGAAATGATATTCTTGAGCGTTATGGGTGAAAGGGACCCATGAATCAACACTTGACATACCTGGGTGGATGATTTCTTGAAGATTGATAGATGAAAACATAAATACTTGACTTGAAATTAAACACTTAGGGTTTCTTGTTCTTGGGGATTGATCTTTTAAAGGAAACCCTAATTTGATTTTGTGAATGAATAATGACCTTATGAGCCTTGGTATGATATAATTAGGTGTTAAAACAGGTGGAAAAGGCCCAAATACCCTTTAAAAATGATTTAAAATTTGCTGAACGGGACCTATGATGGCTCTTGGGATGGTCCATCGCTGTCTCGACAGTACGTTGTTTCAACCATAGTATAAGGACCAAAAAAAGACTCACTGTCTTATATCAACGGCTTAGGGATGGTCCATCGCAAGTTCAATGGTCTGTCAACCTGTCCGTCGCACCTTATCCCGACGGTTGACTCACTGCCTTTGCTGCAATGGTCTAGGCAATGGTTCGTTGCTAGATTAACGATCCGTTAACCTGGGAATCGCGCCTAGGCGATTCAGACAGCTCTAAGTAAAATGTCCATAAATTTTTACTCTAATACCAGATTTGGACCAAATATATATCGTTGAAAATCTAATTCAATTTCCCATATGATAAAAAGAGAAAATCTTAAAAATTGCACGAGTACAAAAATGGATTCATATTTCAAAGTAAGTTTCTAACATTTTTAGGATGATTTCAAGATAGGTAGAAGTATGGGGTATTATAATATCTCTCCCTTAAGAACATTCATCCTCAGATGAGACTAAGTGAGAGGAGAGAATATAAACTGATATATATACAGAACATTAACTATTGGAATATGATCTCATGATTAACATGACTGATAACTGAATATATCATACTGATCATGCATATCTGATGCATGAATAACTGATTCATGACTGAGTGCTCTGAGGAGCTAAGTTTCTCACAATGAGAATTCATATTTGATGCATGATTATATGATTGAACTGGTTCATAAATGCATTAATGAATTTGCAATGGTATTTAATGCCAAGTTTATAATGGAATTCTGAACATGAAATGGATACCAAGCTTGTCACCAAAAATCTAAACATAAAACTAAAAAGCTTAAGGAGAATTATAACCTTGACCTTAATCTTAGTTGGTGGAGAATAGGGGAGGATAATTTGTCCACATATCTGCTTCTGCATCCCAAGTAGCTCCCTCAACTGACTGAGTTCGCTAAAGAACTTTGACTAGAGGGACTTCTTTGTTACTTAGTCTACGATTCTTGTAGTCAAAAATTTTGACTGGAATCTCTTCATAAGAGAGATTGTTCTAAACATCTCTACTCTGAATAGGGAATACGATGGCTTCTGGGTCACCTGTGCACTTCTTGAGAAAAGAGACATAGAAGACTGGATGAACTAAGGCTAGATCTGAATGTAATTCAAGCTCATAAGCTACCTTGCCTAAATGACTGAGAATTGTGAAGGGGCCGACATATCAAGGACTGAGCTTTCCCTTCTTTCCAAATCTCTTTACTCCCTTTATGGCAGAGATTATTAGATAGAAATAATCACCAATCTTGAACTTGAGATTTTTCTATGCACATCTGCATAAGGCTTTTATCGGCTCTGAGCAGACGGAGTCTTTCTCTGATCAACTGGACTTTCTCTAAGGCATCAAATACTAAGTCAGGACCTATAACTGAGGCCTCACTAATCAGGACCTATAACTGAGGCCTCACTAACTTTGAATCAACTGATTAGAGATATACATCTTCTACCATAGAGATCTTTGAGTGGAGCAATCCGAATACTGTAATGATAACTGTTGTTGTATGCAAACTCAATCAAAGGAAAGTGGTTATCCCAAATACCCTTAAAATTAATTTCACATGCCCTTAGCATATCTTCTAAAGTCTAAATAGTCCTTTTTGCTTGGCAATATTTCTGAGGATGAAAGGTTGTACTGAGATAAACTTGGGCACCAAGACCCTTTTGGAATGCTTTCCAGAAATGAGAGATGAACTGGTACCTCTATCTGATATAATAGCTAATAGAACACTGTGAAATCTAACTAACTCTCTGATGTAGAGTTTGGCATAATCCTCAGCTTAATAAGAGGTATAGACTGAAAGGAAACAAGATGATTTGGTCATCCTATCTACAATGACCCAAACTGAATCATGTTGTCTACGAGTATAAGAAAAACCCATCATGAAGTCCATGTTCACTTCTTCCCACTTCTAAATAGGAATACTAAACTCCTGCATGGACCCAATAGGCTTCTGATGCTCTATCTTACCCTTCTAAAATGTACAGAACTTAGCCACAAACTCTGCAATATCTCTCTTCATCCCACTCCACCAATAGATTTCTCGTAAGTCCCAGTACATCTCTGTGGCCCCTAGATGAATAGAGTAGCATGTACCATGCGCTTCTAAAAGAATTCACTGCCTTAAGTTGTCTACACCTAGAATACACAGACGACCTTGACAATGCCGAACACCATCTCCCCCTTGGGAGAAAACCTTTATTTTTTATACTTGACTGACTCTTTTAACTTGAAAAGGCTGGGATCTTAATCTTGCTTTTCTTTCACCTCATAAACTAAAGATGATTTTTAATGACTCTAACCCCATATGTCACCCTCCTTTGAATTAACTAAGTGAATGCCTAGTAAGGAAAATTGATGGATTTCCTGAGCTAACTTCTTCTCACTATCCTCAACATGAGCAACACTACCTATAGATAGTCTATTAAGAGCGTCGGCCACTACGTTGGCCTTGCTCATATGATAAAGGACACTAATGTAATAATCTTTCAAGAGCTCTAACCACCTTATTTGACGAAGATTAAGATATTTTTGAGAAAATACATACTAAAGGATCTTATGATCTATGAACACATCAACATGAACTCCATATAGATCATGCCTCAAAATCTTCAAGGCAAAAACTGCAGCTGCTAACTAAAGATCATTAGTAGAATAATTTTTCTCATGAGGTTTAATCTGGCTGAAGGCGTAGGCTATGATCTTACCATGCTGCATGAGGACATAACCCAAACCTAATTTGGATGCATCATAATACACGACAAACCTTTCTAGAAGAGCTAACACTGGAGTTGCAGTGAGTTGTGTCTTTAAATTCCAAAAACTCCTCTCGAAAAGATCTGACCCCTAAAAATTATCTTTCTCGTGAGTCAATATGGACATAGGAGATATAATAGATGAAAAATCCTCAAAAACTATCTTTAATAGCATACCAAACCCAAGAAAATCCTGATATTTGATAGAGAGATAGCTATGAGCTACTTTATTACTGCTTTGTTTTTTTGAGGATCAACCCTAATGCCATCACCAAAAAAAATATAACCAAGGAATGCTACTGACATTAGCCAAAATTTGCACTTATTGAATTTTGCAAATATTTGATGATCTCTGTGAATCTGAAGTACGATTCTGAGATGGTCTGCATGATCATGCTAACTTTAAGTATAGACCAGAATGTCATCTATAAAGACTATGATGAACATATCCAAGTACTACTTGAGTACCCGATTCATCAAGTCTATGAAAGCTGTTGGGGCATTGGTAAGACCATAGGACATAACTAAGAATTTGAAACATCACATTCTCTGGATCTGAACTTATAATATCCTGATCTGAAGTCTATCATAGAGAAATAGTTGGCACACTAAAGTTGGTCAAACAAGTATTGATTCTAGGAAGAGGATACTTGTTCTTGACCGTTACTTTATTGAGCTAATGGTAATCAATTCACATTCTGAGAGACCCATCTTTCTTGCACACGAATAAGACTTGTGTTCCCCACGGGGACACACTGGGCCTGATGAATCCCTTATCTAAGAGATCCTTCAACTACTCTTTCAATTCTTTGACTTTTTCTGGTGCCATTCTGTATTGCGAAATAGATATGGGCTGAGTATATGGAAGAAAATCAATGCCAAAGTCTATTTCCTTTTTGGGAGAAATTCCTGGAAGATCTTTGGGAAAGATATCTGAATATTCATTCATGACTTGACTGATTCAAGACTGGGAGTTTTGCTACTAGTGTCCTTACCTTGAACAAGATGATAGACACATCCTTTAGATATTATTTTTCATGCCCGAAGGTAGGAAATAAGCTGACCTCTGAAAGTTGAATTACTACCCCTCCACTCTAGGATAGGTTCATTCAGAAATTGGAACTGGACTATTCTTTTTCTGCAGTCTACTATGGAATAAAAAGAATTAAGCCAATCTAAGTCAAGAATGACATCAGAATCAGTCATCTCTAATTTTACTAAATCTGCTGAAGAGACTTTCAAAAATATCATAAACGGGCAGTTATTGTATACCCACCAGGCTATGATGGTTTTACCCACTGGGGTAGAGACTGAAAAGGGCTCTACTAGAATTTTGGGACTGACTCTGAAATCAACTGCTATATAGGGAGTAATAAAAGAAAAAGAAGCTCATGGACTAGGAAAGCGTCAACATGCATATGAATGATCTGTGATGTACTAGTAACCTTATCAGGAGAATTTTATTGATCTTATCAAGATTGGAGAGCATAAAGTTGATTTGGGCGTTGCCCATTCGTATTACTAGAGGTGGCATCCTACTATTTTGGGCGACCAAGCTGAGCTGGTTCTGCTGACCCTGAGGATTTGGCTGAGGATAGTCTCTGACTCTGTGTCTTGGCTTGCCACATCTAAAATAAATACCACTGCCAGCTCTACAAATACCCTAATGGTTCTTTCTATAAGTCTTGCAAAGAGGATAGGTGTAGGTACTACTAACACTGCCCTAAGACTTAGAGCCTAGCGCTCTATCTCTGTTACTATCCCTGAACTTAGGAGCTGAAGAACTAGCTAAAGAAGGAACTGGAAATACTGACTTAGGACAAAACTGGGTAAGGTTTCCTCCTTCTAATTTGGGTTGAGAAAAGATGAAATTACCTGTCCTTCCTTTCTTATACTGTTTCTCCCTCATCTTAATTTTTTGTTCTTTTATCTGCTGAGCATGGTTATAAGCCTGGCTATGTTTATGTCACTATTCAAAATTGTAGACCTATACTTATTGACTACACTATCATTCACCCCAAAGATAAACTTACTCATCTTAGCCCTACTATCTACAACCACATAGGGAGCATATCTTGCTAACTTAGTAAACTAAAGAGAATTCTTTTTCACTATCCTGTTTCCTTGCTTGAGGTCGATAAATTCTAACACTTTAGCTTCTCTCAGCTCTAGGAGAAAGAATCTATCTAAGAAAATAGTAAAAAACTACTCCCACTCAATAGGCCCTACATCTACAGCTCTCTCTGATTTCCACTATTTGAAACAAGTATGAGCAATATCCTACAACTGATATGCAGCTAGCTCTATAACCTCACTAGAAGTAACCCCCATGATATTTGTAACCTTCTCAACTTGGTCAAGAAATTCCTGAGGGTCCTCATCTGACTTAGACCCAGAAAAGGATGGAGGATTCATTAGAGTGAAGTCCCAAATTTTGGATACAGGTGAATTGGCCACTGGGTAGGATGGAATGATAGCTGGTCATTTGTTCTGAGTGGTGACTGACTGACTGACCAAGATTAGTGAATCCAACAATGAATTCTACATTAGAGACATGTTCACCCAAAGAATCTTTGGGCTAAGTGGCTGTCTAATTCCCATTTCTTCTTTTATGAGGCATATTCTATAGAAAATAGGAAGAAATGGATTAGACTAATAGATTGACATGAGATTGTGCTCATTGGCACGACATGAATACTGATAGAAGGGAAAATTGTTCCTAAAACATTTTATAACTTCCTGCACATAAATGTGGTGTGCAACATACCCTTGCACAAGACTATACTAGATGCGACATTCAGACTTCCTACAACTCTATAGCACCTTAGGATCTAATACCAAGTTTGTAATGCCCCAAATCTGTCACCCAAAATTTTACATGGTGCTCGTGACCCCAAAGGACCACAAGCTAACCCATGACTAATATATGTACCTGAACACTGTATAATATACTAAATGATTCTGGAAATAAAGGCCAAAAGGCCATACGGTTTAAAACTACAACATAACTGATAAAAATATAACATCTGGGTGGGGTATGAAATACCTAAAAATAACTGAATAATTTTCTGAACATGATAGTCTGGAAAGCCTCTAACTGACTAAACTTTTCAAATAAATAGTTGATGGGGCATGTCCCCAACTAACTCCAACTAATAAATTAATTAATGAGATAATAAAGTAATTGTCATGTCCTCAAAGGATGAGGACTCACTGCTAACTCTGGCAGCTGAGACTAGAATGCTACTGAAGCTCTGGAGCTCGTACTACTGAACCTATGGTATAAAACACCATAGCACAAATGCGTCAATATGTTTGAATGTACTGGTATACGTGTAAGGTAGGCTGAATGCAAAGGGTTCACATGCATGAACTTTACTAATTGACTGGATAACATAAATGATAGAATATATGCATGAATACATAGTAAATGTTACTAAGTTCGTGATAACATAATTACTAAGTCTGATTAGTGATAACATAAGATATTGATATCTGTATAATTGAAATAACTGATATTGAGCGACTGTATCTGACAGTGTAGGTTCTAATGGAACTAGTTGAGTTCCATACTATTTTGAGTTGACTGTATTCGACAGTCCTAAATTCTATAGAACTTTTTGAGGTCTATTATTGAGACTGAATGTATGTGTCTGACAGTCGTGATCTATAACTAAAATTGTTCAAAGTAGTCATCTAACCAAAATGCCCTAATATGCCATTATGGCTGAGTTAGGGTCCAATCTGTAACCCCAATTGGAAGGGTATCAATACCACGCCACTGGTAAGAAAAATCTGTGAGTAACCCTTATATAACAGGTAACTCTTGTTAGAACAGAGTGAACCCTCATCTAGTAGGTTGACCCACCTCATTTACCCTTATATAATAGGCTATGATGTCTCAACCTATGCTGGCTACGCAATTCTGGAATGCAAGGATTACTTCTAAGAATCACACCCTCATATAATAGGTGGGTTCCCATCCTTGGGCTTAATCGGTGCTAATTTCTACTCCCATCTGGATAAACCCTGAACATGATTAAATGAACTGACTGGACTGAGTTAACTGAGTTTCGTTGACTGATGGAATACTACTGAGATTAGTGAATTTCTGAGGTTTCTAAGATTACTAAGTTTACTGAGTTTTTATAAGCCATATGACTGACTAAATTTCTATAAACATGGCTCGACTAAGAGTATATTGAAAACATGACACTGGCTCTAGGAACACAGCTAATTATTGGGTACAAGTACCCCCAAGACTCGATAGAATGAAACTGACAACGCATGACTTTCTTGAATACATGACCAACATCAACAATCCATAATATAATAAGATGGGGATTTTATGAAGTACAACTACTAAAGAACCACAATGGCTACATATATATATCCATAATCCATTGACTAAGACATTTCATTAAACACTTAACATGCATAAACTTGTACATGACTGGGGATTTCATATTATCATACTAGAATGGCATTTTTCCTTCACATAGGCATTTAATCGAACACATGGGAAGCATGATTTGGTTATACAATCATCAACACATTTAAAAATCATAGATAGATCAATCCTCATGTAAATTTAAGGGTTTATCATGATTATTACGCAAATCATCACATCTTAGGGTCAATAATTGGAATATTGAATTTCAAATATGAATCAAACCCCCACAACATCATGACTATGAATTTTAATTCCATTTAAATCATGAACCTTCATACATACACAAATCTTGGATTTTGAAAAGACATTCATGAGCTTCATAGGTGAAAGGGGCCCATGAATCAACACATGACATACCTGGGTGGATGATTTCTTGAACATTGATGAAGAAAAACTTGAATCCTTGACTTGAAATTAAACACCTAGGGTTTATTGTTCTTGGGGATTTATCTTTAAGAGGAAACGCAAATTTGATGTTGTGAATGAATAATGAACTTATGAGCCTTGGTCAGATATAATTAGGGGTTAAAACGGTTGGAAAAAGACCCAAATAACCTTTAAAAATGACTTAAAATTCGCCGAATGGGACCTGCAACGGTCCATTGTTGGCTCGATGATATGTCATTTCGACCGTCATACATGGACCAAAAAAAAAGACATCGCCTTAAAGCGATGGCTTGGGCGATGGTTTGCTGCAAGTTCGACGGTCCGTCAACCTGTCCGTCGCACCTTATCAAGAAAGTTGACTCACTACCTTGGTTACGATGGTCTAGACTACGGTCCGTCACTACATCGACGGTCCGTCAACTTGGCTGTCGCACCTGGGCGATTCTGACAACTCCGAGTAAGACATCTGTAACTCTTTACTCCGATACCAGATTTGGATAAAATTTATATCGTTTGAAAGCTAATTCAATTTCCCACATGATAAAAAGTGAAAATCTTCAAAATTCCATATTTACAAAAATGGATTTATATTTCAAAGTAAGTTTCTAACATTCTTGGGACAATTTCAGGATAGGTAGAAGTGCGGGGTATTACATTAATGAACCTCTACAATTACTTCCACTCTAACATGATAAGGGTCATTGAGGAACTAAATTACGAGAGCTCTCAAGGCAAGATCAGTGAAATAAGACACGGTATAACAGGTATAAGGTATTTCATAGCCACCAACCATGTTATAAATAGAGGATCGCTCAAACATAAAAGCACCATAACACAAGTACTTACGATTGGGAACTAGGAGAAATATGACTACATATATCATGGGTAATATAATGTGAAGTCTAGATTCATATTTAGGGAACAAGGCGAGAATTTCTTCTTAAATCTACTGTTTCTTGGATCTAGGCATAACATGAGTCATGAATGTAATGACATAGAGCTTGACTGCTTGGAACATCGAATTTTTTAAAACCATTATTTCTTATTGTTCAGGGGTTGGAGTATGGGCATACACGACATACAAAATGGGAACCTTAAGCATAAACACTACTAGAATGTGTGCAACACTAGTAAAGTTCCCTCTTAATAGAAATAGAAGGAAATCATTCGAAAAGGAGTAAACTCGCCCCGACCTCTCCTTGAAGTCCCCTGCTAGAAGAAACTTTAAGATTTGCCCTCGATTTCTATCTTGCTACACCTATAAGCTCAATACTCTTCTCTGGGGGAGGGGAGGAGTATTTCCCTGGACATGCACTAGGGACACTTGGATCTCTTATACATAAAACCTCATCTATCCAAATGCTACCTAGTATTCAATATAGTCATACAAACTCCATTCCCTAACCCATTTAATGACTTAGATCCCAACCTATCAGCTTAATTTGGACCTCCAACGTATATGTCAAAACTTCCTCACTCTTGTATTCCCTTAGTCATCAACCTCGTCTCTTCCTCATACTCCACCATGCCTACTAGTCTACCTTCACAACTCTTGCCTTGCTACCCTCGAGCTAAGATACTCCTTTCACAAAAATCAGTACCTAAAGTTTAAACTTAGTGCCTATCAATTATCAAGCTGTACTAACTGAGTACCCCATATAAAATATACATTTAAGGTCCACCCCACATGGAGGTCACCATAAATTCCTTATTCACCCATCACTAACCTATACATGCCCAGAGGAAACCATCCCCCTCTTACGTACAAAGAATGAAAACACCCCATGGAGAAGCACTAGGTCGGACAAACCCTTATCAAAAGGTTACTTTGAATTTTTCTTTAGCTCTTTCAACTTAACTGGGGTCATTCTACAAAGAGTGAAAATAAATAGGATTAGTGTCTGTAAAAAGATTGATCCAAACTGAATTTCCCCATTAGGACACCAGAAAGCTCATCATGGGAGAACTCAGGAAATTAATTCACTACTGAGACAAAATGCAAAGAAGGACCCTCCAAGTTAGAGTCTTTAACCTGAACTAGATGATACACACTCCTTGGAGATTAATCTCTAAGATCTAAGATACAATATAAACTTCCCTTAGGAGCTAGGGAACCGCCCTCCCACTTAGTAACTGACTCATAAGGAAATTTAAAAATGACAATAAAATCAACTATATCTAGTTTAAATAGATCTACTAAAGCCTTCCAACCACCCATAGATACCACACAACCCCTATAGATCTTTCTAGCCACCACAGAATCACCCACTAGAGTAGAAATAAAAAAAAGGGTTGGAAATACTCTAGGGACCATAACTAAAATGCACATCCACAAATGGGTTAATATAAGTGAGTGTTGAACTCAGATAAAGTAAATAGTACACATCGTAGGAAAAGAGTTTCAACATACAAGTAATGACATCAGGAGATGCCTCATACTCTTGAAGGATGGTGAGAGCATAAAAATAATCTCGGCCAATGTTGGAGTCAAAAGTAGCACCCCTTGGTACAGAAGCTAGAGAAGTGTCAAGAGGAATCCTATTTACTCCAGTGGCAATCCTTGTGGGACATTCCCACTACATATGACCCAACTGACCATAGTTTAAATACTAATTCCTCTTAAATTCCTCCCTTTATAGCAGTAACCATGGTACAATAAACTACAAAACTGGAGAGAAGGGTAGGGTAGGGCTGACTAAGCTCCACCAGCTCGAAAATAATATTTACCAGAAAACTAAGGATAAGGGACACTGACTGCCATTTGGCAACTCCCCAGATTCCCTTGCCCCAACCAATGTCCACCATCTCTACCACTATTTCTATAACCCTTTTCCTTGTCTAACTATTAGGACTTCTTACTTTACTTATTTCTTACCTTTCTCTTATTCCTATCACACCAATAGAACCTGACTGGTGTGACATCAAGGCTACTATTTAGGTCAATGGATGAATAGAATAGTTAAAATAGAAATTGGTAACATCTTCTTAAGGTGAATAAGTATGAGTGTCATGTTTCAGAGTAGAGTCAGTGGAGAACGGTGGAACTCCATAGGGGAAATCAAAAGAATCAAGTCTTGAATAGGTCTGTGCCCCATGAGTTCCTTAAAAATTTCCCTTGAGTGGGTTAGAGGAGTTTTCATGAGTTTCAGATTGTCGATGAGGCATAATCTGAAATAGAAAAAAAAGGTATTAAAGGAGTATTCAAAACCTTAGACACTACAACTCAAAAATAGAACACAAGAACGAGAAACATTCATAAATACCTTGTAGCCTCTCCCTTATAAGTGTGGCATGCTACACTCGCATAAAGGATACTCTACTTGACATGGATTTATAGACACCCCATGACAGCAAAACTGGGCTCTGATACGAACATGACATTACCCAAACTAGGGTCTGCTAATGTTGGGCATATTAAGTCTAACAAGGATCAGAGACAACACTATACCCAACACACCAACTAATATACAACCCGTATTGAATGAATTCTAATGATATAACAAGATAGAGTATTTAGAATTCAATGACCTTAGGATAAGTCAAAAACCAAGACAACCCAACCAAGTCATACCATCAAAACCAAACCATACAAACCATAATTCATCGAAGTCCATAATTGTCCATGCAAATCCTCTAAACAAAATCAAAAGTATCTAGTCAGGATTTTCCCCTGACCATAGCCAAAAACTAATGTCAAAGGATTAGTAAGGACATAAGATAAGCCATAAAATAAAATAGGCCTTTCAAAAGAGGGAAGCTCACCACTTCAATCTGACTCAAGCTATTCTAAAATCACCAAGTCACTAGGTAGAAGACGTGTTAGTATGGTTCATTCCTATATTGAGTGAGAAAGAAAGCCCAAAGATGGGTTGGCAGGTGAACTCTAGCATGTACTCAGGAATATGGATAAAATAATGCCAACATTTTAATCTAAGTAACTAACTAAATGTAATCACATTCATACATGTATATACCATACCGAGAAAGGGAATTGTATTTACAATTCATTTAAAACCTTTAACCTAGGTTTTGTAGTTTTCCCATCATAATACACCCATGGGATATATGGGTCTATTTTTACCCCCTGGATGGGCCTTAGTATGAGTAACGGCATGAACTGGAGATACCATAGGTGGTTGGAGATTCCCTTGTACCCTTCACCCTCTATGATATATATGTACGTGTATATACTTGGTAGATTCCCTTGTACCATACAAGTACATGGTAGACAAGATCAATCCTCTTGTTGGAAAATATGAGTTTCTAGTGTTATCCTTTTGAACTCACTCCTTCACCGCTAGCTATCACAACCCGCCATTATTACCCAATTAAAATCTTTAACATACAACCAAACCACCAATTCTACTAGTTAATTATTAAGGCATTAATTAGTGGTATCGTCATACTGATTATAGCTTGCAAGTAATGTCTCTATCAAATACTTAGGGGATTCCCATGTACCTTGCAGACTTTATTAGTAAAATGACTTGGAGGATTCCCATGTACCCTATAAGGTTTTCATTATGATAACACTAAGGGGATTCTCAAGTACCACAAAAGGTTTTAAAAATTACCCTTAACAAATTAACCATTCATGTCATGCACTAGTTTCAAGAAATAAACCAAACTTAGTAATGCATAAATCAAAATCAAGAATGCTACTGGGTTGAGTTTATTATCAATTTTTATTCCAAAACAATCAAATTAGAAATTTCATTGTACCTATATTTCCATTCATTTTAAACCAACCAAACTAATTTGGGTTCCATTACCATATTATGTAACGCAAATTTTTCAATACAAGTCCAGCTATGTGACAAAACCATTCTCACAGGTATTTTATCAAACATATTGATGGTGTATAGTTTCCAAAACCAAAACCAAGTATCAATTGAACATTTCAATGCAACCACTAGTCTAAACAATAATTATAACATGAAAACCATAAGTCAAACATGGAAAAATATTATCCAACCATTATTAACAAAAACCCCCAACACATATTTCAAAACCCAAATAATACAACAATATAACCTTGATAACCATCCATAAAAACATGATTTTATTTTGGAATAACAATAATTAAGGGGTAACATGCCTTATTTATAAATATTTACTGAGTGATCTGGACCCTTAAGCCTCTATAAGTTCACCTTGAGGAAACCCTAGCCGAATCATTTTGATATCCTTTAGAGAGAGTTTCAGGATTTTTTTGATCTTTTTAAATGATTTATGAGAGTCCACAAAGTTTTTAAGATATGGTGTCTTAAGGGTTTTGTAGGTGGAAAATGTTAGTAACATCAGCTTAAAATCTATAAAAAGTGCACACGAGGGTACAACTCGATCACCCAACTTGTATCCGTAACATACGATGGTACTATAGAATTATACCTTAGGTAATTCACCAAAGACTAGATACTATGCATCATACAATTATCCTTACTCTTCTTGTACCACTTCCATATGACTCTTAAGGAGTCTACTCATAATTTGGATAGAAAAAGACCAAGAACACACTGATCAACATACGAGTGAGGCCCCTAAATCGTGCCCACATCCTACGACTAGTAAGATCCATTCGTATGATGACCAGAGAGTTCAAACTCAAAAAATTTCTAAGGGTCAAAAATCTAAGTGTTTTAGTAAAATAGTGGAAGAGATGGTAGATAGTGGAGCAGCAAAAAGAATTGGGGAGATTCTTATTTGATGACTAGTGCTCCTTATTGTAAGACTTCTAGTGATCATTGTTTTTAGACTAGAAGTGTTCCTAAGGCACAGGGTGCCCAACCTCAAATTAGTGGAGATCAATCAGCCTCATCTTATCATCCTTATTGTTTTTGTGGACAACTTCATCATTGTTATTTTAGGGAGGGAAGGAACTTATATTTCAATTATGGTCAGGTTGGTTATCTATAGGGAAATTATCTTATAACAAAAGTTTCCGCTAGAGCTAATAAGGTTTTGATTGATACTTTTTTAGCTTCGGCACCTAAGGGCACAACTTTAGGTACCAACACTGGCTGGAATCTTATCAATGCACTTGTTACTCATCAGGAGTCTGAGGTATCTCCAAATATTATTATTGGTAGGTGACAATTCTTCTTTCGTTATGTTTATTATTTTTTTGATTCAGGTTCTAGCCTATCTTATGTGACCTCTTTTGTGACTACACTCTTTGGTTTTGGTCTTGAAAATATTTTTGACCCCTTTTCTATGTCTACTCTAAAGAGTGATTTGATCTTGGATGGAAAAATTTGTAGGGGTTTTGTGGTGTCCATCTTTAATAGTGAGACATTGGTTGATTTGATAGAACTTGACATGGTAGATTTTGATATAATCTTGGGGATGGATTGGCTCTATTTGTGCTATGCTTCTATGGATTGTCGAACCTAAAAAATCTATTTCCACGTTCCTAATGAGCCAGTTAATGAATGGGATAGGAGTTCCTTAATACCTAAAGGGAGGTTTATCTCATATCTTTGAGCTCAGAAATTAATTTCCAAAGGTTGTCTTTATCATCTAAATAGGGTTAAAGATTCTAATTTTGGAAGTCTTTCATTGAAATCTATCCCTTATACTTTGAGCTCCTATAATTTTCATACAGAAGTAAGATAGGTCTGTTAAGATATATATAGACTATCGCCAATTTAATAATGTTATAGTAAAGAATAAGTACCCTCTTCCTAGGATTGATGACCTATTCAATTAGTTTTAGGGTGCTAAGCATTTTTCTAAGATCTTCATTCAGACAATCATCAGTTGAAGATTAAGGAGGTTTATATTCCCAAAAGTGTTTTCCAAACCTGATATGGGCAGTATGAGTGTTTAGTTATATCACGCAGGTTGACTAATGCTCCTTCTGCGTACATGGATCTTATTAATTGGGGTTTGAGGCATTTTTTTGTATTTGTTCATTATTGTCTTTATTGATGACATCCTGGCGTACTCAAAAAGTGTAGAGGATTATACTAATCATCTCCAAATCATATTGCAAACTCTTGAGGATAAGGAATTGTATGCAAAATTTTCTAAGTCAAAATTTTGGCTAAGTGTTGTGACCTTTCTAGAGCATGTTGTTTCTAGTGAGGGGATCAAGGTAAATCCACAAAAAAGTTAAGGAAATTAAAAAGTAGCCTAGTCCCATGACTCCAACTGACATTAGGAGTTTTTTAGGTTGGTCGGGTATTGTAGGAGGTTTGAAGAGAGTTTTTCATCTTTTGCCTCTCTGCTAATGAAGTTAACTCAGAAGAAGGTTAAGTTTCTGTGATCCGATACTTGTGAAGGTAGTTTTAAGAAGTTGAAGAATAAGTTGACTTCTATCCTAGTCTTGACCCTACTCGAGGGTACTAATGGATTTGTTGTGTATTATGATGTGTCTTAAATAGGAGTGGGTGGTTTTTGATGTAGCATGGTAAGGTTGTAGCCTATGCTTCCAGGCAGCTTAAGGTTCATAAGGGGAATTATCCTACCCATGATCTAGAGTTGGCGACTGTAGTTTTCGCATTAAAACTTTGGCACCATTATCTATATGGGATGCATGTGGTTATCTATTAAGCTAATAAGATCTTGTAGTATATGTTTAATCAGAAGTATTTGAACATCAGGTAGAGGCGATAGCTCAAATTGATTAAGGATTATGACAGGAGCCTTTACTACTATCCAAGTAAAGCTAATGTTGTTGTTGATGTTCTTAGCAGGTTTTCCATAGGGAGACTGGCTTATGTTTATATGGAGAAAAGTGGGTTGGTAAAGGATATGTATAGGTTAGCTAATTTAGGGGTTCATTTCTTAGAATCTGAAGATGGGGGATTGATTCTTCAAGAAGTAGTTTCAGCATCTCTTGGTGCGGAGGTGAAGGAGAAATAAGTTTTAGAACCTATGCATATGTAGATTATGGATGATATTGGTTAACAAAAGATTATGGGTTTTGTGATTGCGGGAGATGGCATCTTGGGGTATCAAGAAAGGTTGTGTTTTCCTGATAATAATGGGTTGTAGGAAAGGATTTTGATTAAGGCTCATGTGTCTAGATATAAAATTGATCCAGGTATTTCTAAGATGTACCATGACTTGAAGGAAATCTACAAGTGGAATAATTTGAAGAGATATATGGCAAACTTTGTGGCGAAGTGTACGGTTTGTCAGCAAGTCAAGGTTGAATACTTGAGGCCTTGTGCCATGTCTCAAGAAATAGAGTTACCTATATGGATGTGGGAGAAGATCAATATGGATTTTATTTTGGGTCTTCCAAATTCTTGTAATCACTATGATTCCATTTGGGTCATTGGGGATAAAATGTCTTAGTCTTCTTACTTTTTTCTTGTAAAGACTAATTACTCAGAAGAGTATTATACTAATTTGTTTATTCAGGAGATTGTTAAGATTCATGGAGTTCCTGTGTCCATCATTTCAGATTGAGGTATGAAATTTTCTTCTCACTTTTGGCGTTTGTTTCAAAAAGTTTGGGTACTCAAGTGAGCATTAACACACTTTCCACTCTCAAATGGATGGACAAGTAGAGTGGACTATTTAGACATTGGTCGATATTCTATGGGCATAAATGATTAACTTTAAGGGTAGTTGAGTTGCCAATTTACTTCTCATTGAGTTTGCGTACAATAATAGTTACCATTCTAGCATTTAGATGGCGCTTTTTGAGGCTCTCTATGGAAGGATGTGTAGGTCTCCTATTGGGTGGTTTAAGGTTGGTGACACTAGGTTATTTGGTCCTGACTTGGTTCACCAAGCCATGGAGAAGGTGAAAATGATTAGGGAAAGACTTGAGACTACTCAGAGTTGCCAAAATTCTTATGCAGATATGAGGCGAAGAGATTTGGAGTTTAAAGTAAGTGATTGGGTATTCTTGAAGGTATTTCCTATGAAGGGAGTCATGAGGTTTGGCAAGAAGGAAAAGATCTGTCTTGTGAAATTGGTCCATACCAGATTGTAAGAAGAATTGGGAATATCATGTACAACTTAGAGTTACCAGCAAATTTAGCTTTAGTTTATCCTATTTTCCATATGTCTATGCTAAAAAAGTGCATAGATGATCCTTCATTTATAACACATATTGAGGATGTTGGTGCTATAGATTCTTATCATATGAGGCTATCCAAGTAGAGATATTGGATAAATAAGTTCGTAGATTGAGGACAAAAGGATATAGCTTTAGTGAAGGTTCTTTGAAGGACCAAAAGATAGAAGAAGCTACATGGCAAACTGAATAACTTATGAAAGCAAAGTACACGTTCTTATTTCCCATGTTGAATGGAAGTGCTAAAGGTATACATTTTTGTTTTCTCTTAGCATAATTTGAAATTTGACATTTGATTCAGGTGCATTCTTATTGATGTCATGCAAGACTATGGCCTAACTTATCGTTTGGGGATGAATGATCCTACGGGGAGGGATAATGGGAGACCCCATAAAACTTTAACTATTTTATTTTTCACCCTCCCGTGTTTGTAATATTAATTTTTTACTTGAGTGATGTTAAGAGGTGTTAAAAGGGTGTTTTCAAAAAGTTTTGGAATTTCTGAAAGGGGTTTGGGGTCATTTTGGGACCCCAAGGGAGTAAGGATCTGTTATATTAGCGTGCCATAAAGGTTAGCCTCGGTAATAAGGACATGGCATGGAGGCTAGCCTCCATGATATTGGTGTGCCATGTCGCTACGTTAAATTTGTCTAGTTTTTCTTTTATTCGCTTGTGGTGAGGGACTTCTGTCTTTTTATCCCTTGTACAATTCTTAAACATAAAATAACCCCATTCTCTTCAGTTTTTAAAGATCAAATCATTCTCATTCTCTCTTAAACACAAAACCCAAGAACATTAAAAAGTTTTACAAAGGATTCAACATTCAAGCTCTGAACTCTTAATTATTTTCAATTTCTCATGTATTTCAATCATGTATCTCATTCTTCAACTTTAATTTTACCTCATGACATTTATTTACTCATTATATATGTTGTTTAAATTGATGAATTTGAAATTGGGTTGAGGGGTTTTGATTGGTATTGCTTGAATTACTTTTTCCTTGGTTTAAATTGATGATTTATACTTTAAATTTATGATTTTTGGATTGAATCTGTGCATTATTATGGAAATTTGGATGGGGAACATGGATTTCCCCAAATTGATGACTTTTTGTCTTAGTAATGGCACTAACCCTAAGCCACTTTGTAAAATTTGATTTTAAACATTGATATTTGCATAATTCAACTTATTTATGAACCCATTGTATTTAATTAATGGATAATTGGCTAAAATAGATTTAAAAGGCCCTTGGTGGCCATGGTTTGGATTTTTTAAATGGAACTTTGGAGTCTAATCGTTACATGTATTTGTTGAAATGAAAACATGAGCTTGCAAGAATAATTGGTATGATGATACCAAGTGGTAAATGTCGTATTAAATGACTCCTGGTTAATCGATAGGTATATGTGCAAATTAATTTAAATTGGGCTTAAAGGAAATTGTATAGATCACCATGAAAGTGTAGCCCCGAAGGGACTAACACTTGAAACTACGTTTGCCAACATGGGTGTATATATGACTGTGTGCTTGGTTCACACACTATATTTTGGAATGGATTGAGCCTTGGTATCTTTAGACCTTACTTGGATTCCTTAGTTTGTGAATCTAACACGGTCTAGGGCACTTTCAATAGGGGGATCTGAAACAATATAGCCCATAGGTGCCTTTAGGATGGAGAAAGCTACACAGTTTAGGTTAATGGTTTCAACTCTTATGTTCATGACCCCTGTCCCTATCCTGACATCTTATATGTATGTGTATGGATGTGGTGCATATGGATTTCTGACTGGTTTTGGCATTAGCCTTATTTTATCACTTTTCCTGAGTTACATGCAAGTTTTTATTCCACTAACTGTCCCTAGAGGTTGCATCATTTCATGATGTAGGATTAGAAGGGTGTTCTGTTGCTCCTGTGCAGCGTTAGGTGGTTTGGTACCTCTAAAGAGTTGCTATGATTTTGTGAGCCTCCATCTTTCAAAAGGCCCGATCATTTAATCTATTTCCTTTATTTCTAAGTATTTTATTTTGGATTCCTTTGGTCATGGTTTGGGGTATATACCAACCTATTTGGCATTTATAGTTTTTAGAGGCATTTGTGGACAAGAGTGGGTTGGATGTTTTTTCTTATTCATAGATTTTACATTTGATTGTGTATCCTTATTATTATTTGTTTGTCTTCCATTGTATTCTTTTATTGTGTTCTAGATGTAGGCTAATGGGATGGTCTCCGGCTCATTGTAGGCTTGATATAATTGTCATGACTAGGCCATGATTTGGTTCGTGACACTGTGAAAACTAGTGGCTAAGATATAAAGCTTGGTAAGTGAAAATACACTTCTTTCTAGGAGGAGTATATCGGTAGTTTATTTTGCCGTCATTTATTTTAAAAATTTGTTTTGTTTGTCTATTTCTGTATTTCGAGTCATTTCTATAATCAATTCTAATTAGCTCTCTTTCCATATGTTTCCTTTTATTTTAGTTTTGATCACATGACATGCTTATGGAAGTTAAGGCCAAATCTTAGATTCCTATATATAAATAAAATGAATACAACAAATAAATTGACAATGGAAGAAAAACAACTGAGAAAGATAAAGGGCCATAGCATTTGGAGCAATAGCAATTTTAAGAGACTCAAATAACGTGAAATGAATCCTTTGATGTTTGAAAAGTCTAAATGCTCACGTCCTATCTACCTTTATAATTTGTTGTGAAGAAGATATCACTTTCGTGATTTATTGGACAGTCTTGAAAGAAAAGTGGCATTGTGATACTTACTTCTGATAATTTAGTGCAGGCTTGAATTTTACATTTTTAAGAATCGATATGATGAAGGCATTTTATTTTGCATTCCAAATATTATTTCATTATTTCCTATCCCTTTTGAGCCTTAATTTTTATTTCTTCCATATCCTCTTTTAGAATCTTGTAGGAATAATGCAAATTCATTGCAACAGGCCGACATATAAATCTATTTTAAAATACTTTTTACAGGTCACATAAAGATATAGCTAAACATAAATAACTCCCACCAAGCATGCAATCTACACAATACACAATCTAGTTGAGAAGAGTATACCATAGCATACCTTATAACCAAAACAAAATCTCAAATCATCAATGAAATGCTCATCTCCTTTCCAAGATTTTTGAATTATTTTGTGCTATCAAATCTATAATATGAATATTAATATGAGTAAAAACAGATCCATTTCGAAATATAAAAGTATGGTCCAAAAATTGTGTTAAGAATAGGTTCATGGGGCCCATTAATGAAATTCAAAAATTGAATTCATCATGCGGTCCCTCGAGGGACAAGGAGTATGTGCTTGAATATTAATCATGAACGGAGTCTCAATTGGTGCTCAAAATAGTCCCAAAGCTAATGAAAATAAAAGTGAAAATAAAGAATAAATGGGATAATTAGGTCAAAAAATTATGAAAAGCCTAATGAAAAATGATCACCTCATTGTCCCTCACTAATTCCCAACTCTAATTTATCAATTTCCGCACTTCCTTGAGCTTATAATTCCAATAATGGTAGAAAATTGTTTAGGAAAGGAAGGATTTAGGGGAAGACAAAAGTTTATAGGGCTAGGGGATTAGTCATCACGAAGACGATTCCATACCTAACCAGCCTTCACAAACGTGATGACTACCTCACAAATACGAAGGTCTTGATTTCTTGATCCTTGCGAAGGCCAAGAAACTATGAATGTAAAGACAATTAAGTCTGCACCAGGTGCTACAACACCAGCAAAATACTAAGTTCCAATGGATTTTGATCAGGGGCTCAAGATTTATTCAAAACTCTGTGCATGCAAACAAATAACTCTACCTACTAACTTCAAAATTTTTGACTAAACGAAATCATTAAAATTTTCATCTGATATTATTTTGTCAAAAAGTAGGCCCCATAATGTGTGAGCTAATGCTAACATATTTGAGGCTTTTAACTAAGAATAATTATGAAGTCTTAAGAAACTTTTGTAATTTTTGATTGGTTTATGTTTGATTTTGTAGTTTAAGATGATATGATATAGAACGAATAAGAATAGAAGCAAAGAAGTTGAAATCTGAAGAAAAGGGTGGCTGATGATATTTTTAATAAGTCGTCAACCCTGTGATAAGCTATCAGGTTGGTCATCATTAGTAGACAGAGAATTGGCCTAAAGTGGAAGTTGTAATGACATTTTATGATAAGCCATCAAGGGTATGATAAGTTATCAAGAATGTCCTCAGCCTAAGGGAGCAAAGGAGAACAAAAGCAAAGCCTTGACGACATTTTTTGATAGGCCGTCACGTAGCTGATAGGTACTCATATTTGTTGTCATCCTTAAGCAGGAAGAGCCAAAGGTGAAGAAGAAGCTGGCGACATTTGTGATAAGTCGTCAGCTTCCTGATAAGCCATCACAAATGTCATGGGCTAATCCGAAGGATTTCTGGTTTTTGTTAATTTGTTTCCTTATTTAGGGTAAACTATTTAAAGATTTGTTTGAGGATTTTATAGACATTATTATTATTATTCCGCACAAGGTCGATACCTTGAGTTTTGGAAAGCATATTTTGATATTTTCTCTCTTTACTTCTTGACTTTAACAACACAACTATTTTTGAAAGATTATTATCAGTATTTTAGGATTTTTCCTTTGTGATCGAATCTGCGATTCACTAGTTATTATTCATCTCAATAAGTTTATCTTTCGAATCATGAATAAAATTATGTGTTTTGTTTGTTACATTATGAGTGGCTAAACTCCATTAACCTGAGTTATGGGATCTAGGGTTAGGTCTTGATGAGGTGCTAAGTATTCAAGATTCAAAAGATGGTAGGATTTTCTGATAATTCTGAAGTTTAATTAACATTTGTTGGCTGCAAACAGTAGACACACCAACTTTGATTTTATTGAGAAAGAAATCAAATATAGCAGGAAGTGAATTATCAATAGGGGCTCAAAAATACTTCATTTAATAATCAGTGCTGTAAAAAGGTTGGTTAACCTAAGGTAAAATCTGGGCAGTAAATAGAAATTCCCTAAGTCCGAGAGGATTAGTGAATTAAACGCTTAAGTAGGTCTAGAGATATTTAAGCGTCACATCGATAAAGATATCTTGTTATCCTAACCACCGTGAGAATCTTAAACCACTTTTAGCATCTGTCATGTACTGGAAGCCCTAGTTAACATAATTCTGGTTATTTCATAAACTCTTGATTAACAAACACTGAAACTAAAGTGACCAACAATTATTTGTTGATCATCAAAAAAACCCCATTTTATGTTTTCATATCATTTCTTTGAATTTAACTTGTAGTTTTAGTTTCAAACTAGTTTAATCGCCACTCACATTGTTCCCTATTGATTCAACCCAGACTCCAATATTGGGTAAATATATTGGCGATGACAGCCTTCCACTAAATTGACGTGTAAGTTGAGCATTATCAAAAATGGAGCTGTTGCCCGGGAATAATTTGGCGTACTAAGTTGGTTTGGAATTTTAACCTACTTGCTTGAATTTAAACTTGTAAATATTTATTTTTAGTTTTCTTTTATTTTTGGTGTTTGGTAGATTTTTATTTTAGTTTACTTATTACTATGGCGTCTTGGAATGAACATGAGCTTGGTGGTTGGAAATCGTATCTTGATGATCCTTGTCCATATTGTGATAGACCTCACTTTTGGCAAGATTGTAGATATGCTCCCTGGAGAAAGATGTGTGCACCATCTCCATCCTACTAGGAGTATGATTGTTTTTTCTTCGGTGGTCAAGATAGACATTGCAGTGATTTCCCAAATGCCCCCTCCCCCCGGTATGCTAACCCAAATTCTAGTTCTTCTTATGATTTTGATAGGTCTTATGGTCAAGAACAGGAAGAACGAAGCACCAAAAAGAGTGGCATTGAAGCTATGCTTCAGCTAATGTTGGATTGTGTGGAAACAATGAATGATATTATGTGTGATATACATCAAGACCTAAGGGAAAATAATGAAAAAAGAAGAATGATAAAGGATATGGATATAGAGGTTAAGAATTCAAAGCACCTTTCCATGTTATATTTACATGATATCTTTACTATAGAATCATTTAACATAATGGACGAGTGTGAAGATGAGGAACAAAAATCCTATATAGAAGTTATGCTTGATTTTGAGCAACCCTTGATGATTTTCCAACCAACCGAACAAACCATGAGGGATTATGCCAAGATTTAGGAAACGGTGCTAGAGGCAATAGAAGAAATCAAGAAAATCTCTTCTGAAGACTATATCCCAATTCGGGGTGAGGAAGCTCAGAAGGATGCAACTTCAAAATTAAGAAGAATACCTCATTCGAACCATTTTTCAACATTATGCTTGGTGGATGAGATAAAATTCCACCTACCCAAGCAACTGAGGTGTTTTAAGGAAGAGGAACATAATCCTTACATTATGGAGTTTGGCATTCAAAAAGAGCAAAATGAAACCCAGTACTTTAAGGTCAATAAAGTAAAAATTCAATATGCATCAAGTGGATTATTGATAATCTCATCAATACCCAATGAGATTATCATGGTTTTTTTATTTTGTGAACACCTCTCAAGTGCTCTAATTCTTTAACTGTGTGATTTGCATATAATTGTGACCATTGTTCATCTTTGTATGGTATCAGTTCTAGTAACATAATAACCATTGCTAAAAAATTGCATGATCCGAATGGGTAGTAGCTTATGATGTACCTTTGTGCCATGTGTGTATGAGATATACCAAGTTCCCATTGTATGTTGAAATCCAGAACTTACCCAGTTAGTCTTACCTTGATATAAGGATAGGGGTTAAGAAAGGATCATAGTCCGTTTTGATATTAGCTCACTTTTAGCCTAAATAACGTTCCCTGTATGTAGAACATCCCTTGATCCCTACTTTAAGCCTGATTAACCTATTTTTTTTTATGACACCTGTCAATTTTCTAGTTTTTATCATAATGAACCTATTTTGGCCCTGGTCCTCCTTGGACATTGTGCACCTTGACTTAGGCAAATGGTCTAAATTGAGGGTGGCTATCATAGGAGTGCGTGATGCAAAATAAGAAGGAAGAAAGGTAGAGCAAGAGAAGAGAATAAACATTTAAGTGTGGTAAAAAAGAGCAAGAAAAAGAAAAGTTGTGAAAAAAATAATTATAGAAAAGACCGCACCCATGCTGAATAAGTGTAATCAAGAAAAAAGAAGAATAAAAAAGGCTAATGAGTGAAACCCCAAAAAGATAGTGTAGTGTCAAGGAGGCTTAGTTACTTTAAATATCATCAAGTATCATACCAACCCCTAGCCTATATTACAAGCAAAAAAAAGACCTATAGTGTTCCTAGCTGACCTGTCTGACGATCGGGGTAATGAAAATAAGGGAAAGCCTATGGTATTTGGCATACACTAATTGGAACTTTATTTTGAGAGTGAGTGTTTTGATTTTCCCGATGGTTACATATATAATTCTTCATATGAGATGAGGGGGATGTCTTTGCTGTAAGGGCACACTAGTCACATTACTAGTTTTTGACTTGTTTGGGTAGTGTAATAATGGTCTATGCATGATGTTGTATCTTGATTCCTGTGTGTGTTGCATTGGTGTTATTAATTGTTCTTGAATTTACTGACCTTAGAGATGGTAAAAGTTTTTTGAGATGATATGGATGATTGACTGCCAAAGGTACTTTGTAATCTCTTAATTGTGCTGAGTTGCTTGAGGACAAGCAATTGTTTTAAGTTGAGGGTGTTGATGTGTGAGCTAATGCTAACACACTTGAGGATTTTAACTAAGAATAATTGCAAAGTCTTAAGAAACTTTTGTCATTTGTGATTGGTTTATGTTTGATTTTGCAGTTTAAGATGATATGATAGAGAACCAACAACAATGGAAGCAAAGAAGTTGAAATATGAAGAACTCTGAAGAAGAGGGTGGCTGACGACATTTGTAATAAGTCATCATCCCTATAATAATCAATCAGTTTGGTCTTCATCAGTAGATAGAGAATTGGCCTAAAGTGGAAGCTGTGACGACATTTTGTGATAAGCCATCAAGGGTCTGATAAGTTATTAAGAATGGCGTCATCCTAAGGCAGCAAAGGAGAACTGAAGCAAATCCTTAACAAAATTTTGAGATAGGCCATCACGTAGCTGATAGGTTATCAAGTTTGTCATCATCCTTAAGCATGAACAGCCAAAACTGAAGAAGAAGCTGACGACATTTGTGATAAGTCTTCAGTTCCAAGATAAGCTGTCACAAATGTCATCGGCTAATTCAAAGGATTTCTGATTTTTATTAATTTGTTTCCTGATTTAGGGTAAACTATTTAAATTTTTGTTTTAGGGTTTTCTAGAAATTATTATTATTATTCCGTACAAGGTCGACACCTTGAGTTTTGGACAGCATATTGTGATATTTTCTCTCTTTACTTCTTGACTTTAACAACACAACTATTTTTGAGAGATTATTATCAGTATTTTGGGATTTTTCCTTTGTGATCTAATCTGCGATTCACTAGTTATTTTTCATCTCTGTAAGTTTATCTTTCAAATCATGAATTCAATTATGTGTTTCATTTGTTACTCATGAGTTGATAAACTCCACTAACCTAGGTTGTGGAATATAGGGTTCAGTCTTGATGTGGTGCTAAGTATTCAAGATTCAAAAGGTGGTAGGATTTCTTGATAATTCTGAAGTTTTAATTAACGTCTATTGGTTACAAATAGTAGACACACCTGCTTTGATTTTCTTGAGAAAGAAATCAAATCTAGTAGGAAGTGAATTATTAACAGGGACTCAGAAATACTTCGTTTAATAATCACCACTATAACAAGTTTGGTTAACTTGATGTAAAATCTGGGCAGTAAATAGAAATTTCCTAAGTCCAAGAGGATTAGGGAATTAAACACTTAAGTAGGTTGAGAGAAATTTAAGCATAACATCGATAAAGATATCTTGTTATCCTACCCACCATGTGAATCTTGTACCACTTTTAGTATCTGTCATGTACCGGAAACCCTAGTGAACATAATTCTAGTTATTTTATAGACCTTTTATTTACAAACACTGAAACTAAAGTGACCAACAACTATTTACTGATCATCAAAAACCCCATTTTATTTTTTTTGTATCATTTGTTTGAATTTAACTTGTAGCTTTAGTTTCAAACTAGTTAATCGCCACTCACGTTGTTCCCTCTGGATTCGACCCCTACTCCAAAGTTGAGTAAATATATTGACGATGACCATCTTGCACTAAATTGACATGTAAGTTGAGCTATATCACCCCACACTCATTGTTCTATTTTTAACAATTTCCAACTAATAGCCTACAATGACTTGGATGCCTCGGGACTCAAACCAATGGTCCCCTACCCTAAAAGTTCCATTTAGGAGGTATAGTAAGAATTTTTATCCATGGTCATTTACAAGGTTTTTCATCAAGATCAATTTCTCAACTTTAAACACTCCAAATATAGAAATAGGCTTAAAATCCAAAATAACAACCCAAGAACAAAATTGAGATTTCGTCAAGTCATAAATGACCTATAGCCGCTATAGAAAAATACAAAATATCAAAACGCATGAAATTAGAGTAAATGACCTAGAGGATCATTACATTGTCTAATTTTGTTTTATTTTTATTTTTATGTTCTTTATACTTCTATTTTTCTTAGTTGATAGTTTTTTGAAAGGAAATTCTCTACCTCATAAGAAATAATGGTATGGTCTTCGTACAATTTACCCTTTCCAAAACCTACTTTGTGTGAATAAACTAGGTATGTTGTTGTTATTGTTGTACATACATGTCTAATGGAAAAGTGTTTCGAATGCATTTACTGATTATTTACTTGCATGCTTGACGAAAATTATTCAAGGTGGCCCAATAGGAAATATTTGTAGGTGGATACTATCACACCCCTTTTTTTAACCAAAATGAATCCATTTTAAGTTTGGAAGGGTTTTTATTATTAAAGTGACAAAAACAAGAAAAGTTATTTCAAAAGGACTTTTTATATTCAAAACTCTGTGTCTCCACTTGGCATAAATTGGGTGTGCCAAGTTATCCTTGGATATACATTTTCAAAATGATTTTGACTTTTTAAACTGGTTTGCTAATAGAGATTCCAACTAAGGAATTCTATTGACCAAGGGAAAGGTGTTTGGCACACCTCGGTCCCGTGGTTTGACCATTGTTGGTTGATAGAGAGTATCGGCTAATTATGACACTAAGAATGTATAAACCACATAAATAAACAACAATCAAACAAAACAACACAAACCAAACAAATCACAAAAAATATAATATTCAGTCCAATTATACAGTCTAAAGTAAAAAGATGCGAAAATATAAATCATATTCTAACCTATACTAATCCTAAACAGTGCTCCCATGTTCAACCCAATGCATCAAGCCTTCGTTAAGAATGCCCTCCGGGTACAAAATACTTCGGGGCATTCCCCGGCCAAATGATACATTTGATCTAAAACAAAAAGCAACCAAACTAATTTATTCAACATATGTTTCATGCATTCAATGTTCTCAAGTCCTGAATTTGCGTACCATTTGTCTATCCCGTCCAACTTATTATGAGACTATAAAGGAATTGACAATTAGACGCAAAGTAACAATAACAATGAATCAAAACAACTAATTTATTCATCTTTTATCAAATTTTGATTCCCCCATAATCCATTAACCAATAATTAACACATGATTCGATTATCAATTCAAGTTTTCAAATTCAAATCCAATATCCAACAATCCACAATAGAGATTGAAACACACCAAATACATAAATCATTCATGATTATGTAAAATTAAAGGGATATAAGATAGAATTGGACCTCAATACAACTTTCAAAATTGATATATTATTCTGATTGAACCCGATAAAATCCACGTCTAAAATCTTGAATTGAACCTCCACAATAAATAAAACCCAACTACGGTAGAACCTTACTGTTTTTAACCAAGACAAACCAATAATTATAGAAAATAAGAAACCATCCCTTGCTTATGCAATTTGGCCATTGGTGTTTATAATTTTTTAGCGGGTTTTGCTAGAATTGACTCGAAGGTTGAAAAATAGGTATGGGGTGGTGAACATAAGTTTGCCGATCCCTGCTGATGTGATATCCAATGATAAACTCACCGGGATTGACAAAAAATAGTTTATATTTCCCGTTGCTAGATCGACGGCGAGATCTGGTCATTGGAATAGGCTCGACTATCTTTGTCTCTCATTCGCTGCTTTACTCTCTCTCAAGTTCAATCTCTTTTCTCTCAACCTCTCCTCTCTCGAACTCTCTGATGTATTGCTTATGTATTAATGGTTAGAGGTTCTCTGTGAATCCATAAAAATAGGAGAGAATTCTTGTAGTATCTGTGTTTTCTGGTCAACTTCCCATTGTATGGCGTGTGTGTGTTTTTGTTTTGTATGAGTCTATTAATTGAGTTTCTAGTGGGTATATATATGGAGAAGATGAATTCTCTAGAACTTATAATTGAGGAAAGTGTATATTCTCATTTTTCTAAAATCGTGCCCCCTTTTGTGTGAGAGTATATTGTATTCCCTTTTGTTGTGTAGTATGTATTGTTATGGACCAAGAAAGAAAATGTGAGGGAGAAAGTGGGGTGAGGTCACTTGGGGTAGAGGTAGGGTAGGTGGGGTAGTTCACTGAAGTGGGTGAGTTGGTTAGGATAAAGTTTGTTAGGATAAAGGAATATTAGAGATTTAATTCGTTAAGGCTTTATTTAATTTTGTTATTTTTTTTGTATCTTTGTGGGGTTCTAATCACGTGGGTGAGGGTGTATGATAACGTGAGATAAAAATGAATAAAATATTCTTTGGGAGGGACAAAATTAGGTATTTACAATATTCTCCCTTTGAATGTAAACACGAAGTGTTTTTAGAAAAAGAAGTAGACAATGAGATAGAATTTTGTCTCAACCATTATTCAAAAAGAATGAAATAGAAGGAAGGAGGGAAACCAAGTACTGATTTGAGACATCATACTCATCCTTAGTTATGAGGAAATCAAGTCACAGATATCTCAATGGGTTGGAAAAAGAGGGACTATACCGAGTTGGACAATTAAATGAGACCCTATCGAGGTTCCGATCTACGGCTCTATCATTACATCAAAAATAAAAATTACAAGTTAAAATAATAAATGAAATTACAATAATCCTATCTATGCAGCATCTTTTAGACTCTTGACTTGAGTTTCATGACCCTGTTCTTCAGGCGGGCTCCTGCCTTGCTATTTCATCACCTTATTGCTTAACTTTTAATTTTTTAACCCTGTTCTCCAGGTGGGATCTTGACTTACTGTTTTTCAATTTGTTGACTTTCACTTTCTTTACCATTTTTTTTCTTTTAACTTCTTCACTTTGTTACTTGACTTTCAACTTCTTCACCTTGTTGCTTGACTTTTCATTTATTCGCCTTGTCACTTGCCTTTGAATTTCTTCACTCTGTTATCCAGGCGAGTTCCTGACTTTCAATTTTATCACCCTTATTCTTTAGGCGGGCCCCCTGACTTTCAATTTCATCGCTCTTATTCTCTGGAAGACCATCCCGACTTTTAATTTAATCACACTTATTCTTTTGGCGGTCACCCCGACATGAAATTTCCTCGCTCTTGTTCTCCGAGTGAGCATCCCAAATTTCAATTTTATCACCCGTATTCTTCAGGAGGGAACCCTGACTTACAATTTCCTCATTCTTGTTATCTGGACGACCATCCCGACTTTAATTTTTTCACCCTTATTCTTCGGGCGGACACCCCAACATGAAATTTATTCGCTTTTGTTCTCCGAACGAGCATCCCAAATTTCAATTTTATCACCCAATTCTATGGGCGAGCACCCCGACTTACAATTTCCTCACTCTTGTTCTCTGGGAGAGCATCCCGACTTTTAATTTTATCACCCATATTCTTCGGGCAGGCACCCTGACATGCAATTTCCTCACTCTTTTTCTCCGAGCGAGCATCCCGACTTTTTATTTTATCACCTCTATTATTTTGGTGGGTACACTGAATTGCAATTTCCTCTCTCTTATTCTCTGAGCGAGCATCTCGACTTTTAATTTTATCACCCCTATTCTTTGAGCGGGCCCCCGACTTGCAATTTCCTTGCTCTATTCTATGAGGGAGCTCCCAAATTTTAATTTTATTAACCCTATTCTTTGGGTGGATCTCCTAACGTGCAATTTCATCACCCTTTTTCTTCAGGCGGTCTCTTAAATTTCCTCACCCGTATTCTTCAGGCGGGCCTCCTGAATTGCAATTTCATCACCCTTGTTCTTCAGGCAGGTTCCTGACTTTTAATTTCATCGACCCTATTCTTCGGGCGTGCCTCCCGACTTGCAATTTCATCACTTTGCTCTATGGGTGAGCTCCCTAATATCAATTATATCACCCCTATTCTTCGGTCGAGCCTCCCGACTTGGAATTTCATTACCCTTGTTCTTCAGGCAGGATCCTGACTTTCACTTTCATAACCCCTATTCTTCGGGCGGGCTTCTTGACTAGCAATTTCCTTGCTCTGTTCTCTAGGAAAGTTCCCAATTTAAATTTTATCACTTCTATTCTTTGAGTGGGCCTCCCAACTTGCAATAACATCATCCTTGTTCTTCAGGTGGGCTCCTAACATTTAATTTCATCACCCCTATTCTTCGGGCAGGCCCCACAACTTGCAATTTGATCAACCTTGTTCTTTAGGCGGTCTCTTGAAATAAAAATTAAAACTAGAACAAAAATAATCCCAAATAATGATTATGATAAAGAAAGACTCCATATTTCAAAAATATAATGTCTCAATTTCTAGGAGGGTCCTAAAGTGAAGTTCCATATAATACGAATTACTTTTAATTTTTGCCCTAGTTTTCATCAAAAGCTTTTGCATGGTCAAACTCAATCACAATTACTTGCAAAAGTGAATAATGCAAAGACGAATTGAGATTCTGATAAGCAAATTCACCTTTTAAGGGTAAAATTTAATGACTGAGACCAACAAGTAAATTTCTTAAGAATGAAAGTACAAGGTTCTTACTAAAGGTAAATCTTTGTAACATTAATGGTTCAAATTATGAAGTGTACCTCTTAGGCATGAGACATGAAAGAGCCAAATTAGAGAATTTGTATCTAAGGGGTTCAAGATGATGAGTTTTACCACAATTGGGATTACCAAACCTGTACAGCACACTGCATTTGCATTTATAGAAACAAGAAATTTTCACCTCTGGATATTTGTGCTTTGAAGTTTTTGATTTGAAGACGCAGTTGTTCTTGTTTCATACAAAGAAAACTTGTGAGTTTAAGATAGTGTGGTTGGCTTACGGCTTTGGCTTTTGGGTGATTTCTCTTGCACTTGTTCCATTAACCCTACTTCCAACCATTATCATACGTTATTGACTTGTTGCATCATTGACACAAACTCAGATTATTAAGGGTGACTCTGAAACAAACATGTTATTTCTACTTTGTCATGCTTCTCAGATAACCCCTTTGCACCTAGGTATTTCCATGAATTTCCAAACTTGTTTGTTGACAAAACTTTCCATATGCCTTATTTCATCTCGCAATCATGTATCTTTTATGTACTGTCCTTTTGTTTTACTTTGTGCAATAGAAGAAGAAGATAGCTAGTTTTGAAATCTTTTCTCACTTGCTTTGACAATGATTTAACTCAAAGACAGAAGAAAAATAACCTTTCGTTTGAATAGCTGACTGAAGAAAAATACAATAAAAATAAAGAGAAAAAAGAAAAGAAAAAGAATGTCCCCATTTGAAACAAAGAATGAAAATTGTATCTAAAAATGATAGTTAACTCGAATGATTATGCCATACATTTTGGATTAAGCGGCCTGATCTTTCCATCCAAACTTTCTACCAGTTGTTGTAGAGCTAATGGTCTTAAAACAAAGTTGCCTCCTTAGGTCAATTTCATTAAAGAGCTCATTCGGCTAATGATACCTTGAAGTATTTTTTCCAATAAGCCTCTCTCATATTCTCGCAACTCACCTTTACCTTATGGTGTCTGTGAGGGTTTTTCACTAATGATACTCTCTTATTTTCATTTCTCTCAACTCACTATCGTCTTATAGTGTTTGTGAAGGTTTTCACCGATAAGACTCTCTCAGTTTTATATCTCTTAATTTACCATCATATTATGTTATCGTCAAAGGTTTTCACC
Source organism: Capsicum annuum (assembly GCF_002878395.1). NCBI lineage: Eukaryota > Viridiplantae > Streptophyta > Magnoliopsida > Solanales > Solanaceae > Capsicum > Capsicum annuum. Next base: position 26,489,576 of record NC_061116.1, on the reverse strand, counting down.
AACAAGACTCCCTCATTTTTATTTCACTCTTAATTCCTTATGCCGAGGAAGGCAAGTAGCTCCCAAAATGCATCATCATATCCATTGCATACTTAGACTTAACATTCTTGAAGATTGATCTGAAGGCCTTTCTTTGGTTGTAACTTGGCTTTTGGATAAGGTTATAAAGAAAGGATGATATAAGGACCAAACGAAACTTGAAGTGGAGTAGGACTTATAACTTTTGGAATAGACTCAAACAATGAGGATTAACTCATGCCCCAGTTCCTTTTGACTGGGCAATTCTAAATTGTTCATTTTGTTAGACCAAACCCAGAGTAGGGCAGCCTACGTATCTCACTCCCGACAGAGGAGAATCAGGCTACACGCATTTCAGGCAACTTGTTCTTTTTGCTTGATTTTGATTTCTTCTTCTTTTTTTGTTGACTTTTTTTATCTTTGAGACCTTTTCTGACTCTATTTTTCTTGAAAGTCTTCTCTTTTCTTTTTTTTTGACATTTTTTTTCTTTTTTTAAAAAACTTTTGACTCTATTTTGCTCGACGCCTTTTCTTTAGAGCTTCACTGACTCTATCTTGATTCCAAAATAGGGTTATGAAAGAAAATAGAACTAAAGCTCAAATGGGGTAAACAAAGGACGGCATGATGTTTGGATAGTGGAATAAAATACCTTCGTCAAATCAATTCTTAAAAATGCAAGTACACATCATGCAATTTGGAAATGAAAGATGGAGATCATTCGTGACACTTTAACAACATTGACATTAAATGAGCATGTGTGCCACTTCTTTTGCTACACTTGTCAAACATACAACTCCACTTTTTGTACATCCCTCACATCGAATGATCCATGTTTCATGGAGCTGATTATCTTCCCATTTCTCTAGATATAGGGATCATGTTTCCATTATTTTATCTAATAAACTTTTCTTCTCAATTGGTGACCAAGTTATTCTTGTGATTCTCAAAATAATTGTCTTAATTTTCAAAGAAGGCTTCCACTTGTTGCCAAATATCTCAGCACTCTACCTATTTACTTAGATTTTTTTTTTAACTTTTTCCCTCTGATTCAAAGTTCATTCTTAAAATGGATTTTAAGATCTGGCTGAAAATTCCGCTAGCATGTCATATCACTAGATTGAACATAAAATGTATCGTGTAAAAAATACAACATATATCTAAAATACAAAGGGAAAGGGACACTTCATTTAATTGAAATAAAAGATAGAAGGGTTTGAACATAAATGACAAAAGGACAAAAAAGACAGATCCCAAAATACAACCCTGAAATAATTTGGAAAATAGAAAAGAAATCAAAACAAACTACCAGACCTCTTCCTAGTAGGGAAAAGGGGCTACTTCTCAATTGCTCAGACTGACAACTTAGCCACTGGTTTGCATGTCAGCATGACTAGATATTTCCTTACTGTCAATGTTCTACACCATAATTGATTTATCTTTAATCATCTTTTTAATTACTCTTTTCTAATCTCAACAATCTTCAATACTATGACCCTGAGCATCAAAATGATACACACATCATACAAGAGGATCAAAATTTCTTGAATGCAGATTAAGAGTGTTCCCAAAGAAAGGAGTGATCATATCCCATTGTAGTAATGCAATACCCCGGGAAATTTTTCGTTGAAATTTTATGCGTAAATGTGTTGAGTTCTATCTTCTAGAATGAATTATAAATTTTCCCTGTGGAATGTCTTAGATTATGACCCACCATTGCGTAGAGTATCAAATAATCTTTCCAACTATATGTGGATCATCTAAAACAAACACCCGAGTGACGAGTTATGAACATTCCGATCGAACCGTGAATAGTAGGGAATAGTAAAACGTGCAGGAAAAAGTACTGAGGCTTGGCGTATTTTTGATCCAACTTTAAACGATCATAACACCTTATACATAATGATCTGGGTGTTCTACTATATATCAAAGGAAAGCTCTACGAGTCCTCTTTCCAATGAAATTGGTTTCATCCAATTTGTCTATTGAAGCAAAAAGTTATGGTCGATCTACTTCAGCCTATCAAAAGTGAATTTTTGGGGCAATTTCAAATGATCATAACTCCTCGAACACAATGATCTGGGTGAGGTACTATATATCAACGGAAGGATATAAGAGTCCTCTTTTTATTGAAATTAGTTTCATCCAATTTGGATACTACAGTAAAACATTATGGTTGATCTACTTTAGACTATCAGAACAGTTCACCAAAGGACGGATTCGAGAATTATTTTGATTTTTAGGGGCGTTTTGGTCATTCCCTCTCACACAAAATCCATCCAAACCCTATAGTAAAGCTTATTAGAAGCATTATATATCATAAGCTCCTACATCCAACTTCAAGAACCTCTAAAGTTCACCATTAATTCTGCAAATTTATTCAAGATTCCAAGTTCCTAGTTGAAGAACTACTATAACCATCATTCAAAGACACGATTAATATCTGAAAAATGAGTATTGATATAAAGTTCATAATTCAAGGTACGTGGAGTTTTTCAATAAGAACACTCTTTCGTTCTTGTGTCCAAAAGTACTTTTCTTTACAAAGGCATGATTTTTATTTGATTTTTTATGAATTTGAAGCATGAACCCATATCTTATGATGATTATTATGAAATCTTGATATTTACGATTTTGAAAGATGAATTTACATGTGTAGAGATATAAAGCATGAATCTTGAACAATATTTACCATGATTTTGATATTTGAGTTGTGAATCCCCATTGGAAATTGTGTTTTTTTGAGAAAATATGTGTTATAAGCACATTGATGTTGAATATTTGAGATATTTTGAATGATTTGAACTTTTGGCCTTAATTGAGTTGTTTTGAACTCGAGTGTGAAAGAAATCCTCGATGTGGTTGATTTTGATAGATGGGAAGCATGATGGCTCCCAATGTATATTTATATATTACTAAAATTATTTTGTTGTAGATTGTCTTTGAAATAATCTGAGCTAAGTTCGAGAGAAATCTTTAGCATCGAGTGCGAGTTATAAAGCGACCTTACTTCCCTAGAACTACGTGCCCCCATAGGAGTGAGCCTAAGGCTGATTTATATAGTAATCACTAGTTTGTGTGGATTTGATATCTTTAGTCCTACTTAGATGGCAAGGATAGGACGGCTCTCCCCAACGTGGGTTGTACATTGGACTCCATGTAGCTCACATAGTTTATGTCGGTTATAGGATCTCCCAGTGTGTGTGTGTGTTTCCTTGTGTCTATGGTGAATGGTGAAGTGATTTGAAAGTGGAATTGTGAAATTTATTCTTTAGAAAGATTTAAATGATATTTGCATTATGAGAATTGATATTCTTGAGGAACTGAAAGTGATTGAAAAATTATATGATGACCCACATGTGTTATTGTACTTATTTCGTCCTCTCATGATTATGATAATTTTCTTTGGTCTATATGAGTCTTTCATACATCCTGCATATTTCTTATAAATATTTATGATGATGATGTTCATACAACTGCATAGACCCCCATATACTCAGTTCATTTCCATGGTACTGACCCACATCTTTGAATGTGGGAAGTATTTTCTTAGAATGTCGGTTCAGGTACTCAGTTGAACGTTCGACAGTGATCTTTTGGGAATGCTGTTCTACATCCTCTATTGTGGTGAGTCATCATGTTTTGAGGACGTGATGTCTGATATTGGTTACACAGAATTGTTTACATTTGATAACTGAGTATTAGTCAGTTAGGGCATGTCTCAATTGCTCACTGGTTTTATTGATTTTCTTAGAGGCTTGTCAGACTAGTATAGATGTTGGCACTTGACTAATAAGTCATATTTTGTTATCTTTTTGAAATTCTTTTATTCTTGGATGATGATTACACTATTTATATTTGAGGGTTATATATGGAAACCCTATGGATTTGTGTTGAACTGAATGAAAATGGCTCAGAGGGTTAGCTTGGGGCTACTCGTAGCCTCAAGCATCGTGTGATGCTCTGGGACCCATTTTCTATGGCATTACAAACTTGGTATCAAAGACTAAGGTTTTAAGGTGTCCTAGGGAGTCAGACAAGCCACGTTAAGTAGAGTCTTAATCATCGGTGTGTAGCGCACCACATCTATGAGCAAAAGGATGTAAGACATTTTAGGAAAAAGTGTGATTCTTTCTTTCAAAAGTCTATCATGCTTAAAGTGTCTCTCTCTGCTATTGATTTGTGCTCTCCTCTTTCAGAAATATGCATCCACATCGAGCGAGAAGAAATAATGATGGTCAGCAACCTCAACCCACTGATCCATTGAATAAAAATATGTCTCATAATGAATTTCGGGCAGCCTTTCAGGCGCTGTCCTAAGCTGTTACTGCAAATATTCAGGCCAAATCGGCCCTGGCTCCACAATAGTTGGGAGTTGATTCAGCTGCTGCCAGGATCTGTGACTTCATGCAGATAAATTTGTCGGAATTCTAAGGGTCCAAGTCTGATGAGGATCCATGGTTGTTTTTAGAGAAGGTACGGAAGATTACTCAGGTGATTCATGTATCTGAGGAACATAGTGTGGTATTGGCTGCATATAGGTTGAATGACCTTGTTTATGACTGGGTTGTTGCTTGTGTAAAGGTAGAGGTGAGGGAGCTATCCCTACAACTTGGCAAGAGTTCTAGGATACATTCTTGGATAAGTTTTTCCCCATGGAGATGAGGGAGGCGAAGGTGGAAAAGTTTATGAACCTGCAACAGGGCTCTATGACTGTTAGGGAGTATTGTCTAAAGTTCAATCAGTTTGCCAAGTATGCTCCTGACTTAGTGGCTGATAATCGGGCTAGTATGAGTAAATTTGTGACCGGAGTGTCTAGTTATGTGGTTAAGGATTGTAGGTCTGCTATGCTGAATAGTAAGATGAATCTTTCTAGGCTGATGACTCATACCCAATATATTGAGGCAAACAAGATTAAGGAGAGAGATAAAATAAGAGGGAATAAGAGAGCTAGGTTGAAACAGCACGGACAGGGTCAGACTAGAACACAGGAAGGGAGTCGCCCTCAATATTAGGATCGTTCATCTATGTCAGCACCATCATCTGCTAGTGCTTCCGTGCCTAGAGGTAGGCAGGAGTAAGGTAGCAGGTCATATGCATCCAGGTCCCAGTACAGAGCTAGCAGTAAGCCAAATTATCCCCTGTGTACTAAGTGTAGTAGGGCTCATTCGGGTGAGTGTTGGGGTGAGAAGAGGGATTATTTTTGTTGTGGTGACATGGGTCACAAAGTTAGAGATTTTTCATAGGATGGACAAGGGCGTCGTGACTATTGCCCTCAGACCTAGACTCAGACTATTATTGCTCTAGTTTCAGCGACTCGCCCAGCCCTAGCTTAGGATGCCTCTTTTAGTAATATTGGCGGGCAGTGCTAGAATAGATTCAATGCTTTAACGTCCTGCTAGGAATAGGAGGACTCTCCCGATATTGTTACTGGTATGCTTCGTATATTTTAGTTTGATGTGTATGCTTTGTTGGATCCTAGATCCAGTTTCTCATATATTACACCTTTGATTGCTGTGAATTTTGAAATGAGTCCTGAGATTATTCCTGAGCCTATCCTAGTTTATACCCTAGTGGGTTATTCGATTGTTGCCCAGAAAGTGTATAAAAAGTATCCTGTTACCGTTCTTCATAGAGTCTTATTGGCTGATCTGATTGGGGTAAACATGGTAGATTTTGATGTGATTCTAGGCATGGAATGGTTGTATTCTTCTTATGCCTCTATTGATTGTCGGACCCGAGTGGTCAAGTTTCAGTTTCTGAGTGCATCCATGTTTGAGTGGTCTGGGAATTCTATGTCACCCAAGAGTCATTTTATCTCTTACATCAAAGCTAGAATGGTTATTTCCAAGGGGTATATTTACCATTTGGTTAGAGTCAAAGACCCTAAGTTTAAGACTCCAACTCTCCAGTCTGTTAACTTTGTCAATGAGTTTTTTGATGTCTTTTTAGATGATCTCCCAGGGATACCTCCTGTTAGGGAGATAGAGTTCGAGATTGATCTTCTTCCCGATACTCAGCCCATTTCTATTCCTCCTTACCGTATGGCCCCTGCAAAACATAAGGAGTTGAAAGAGCAACTCAAAGATCTACTAGATAAGGGTTTCATAAGGCCCAGTGTTTCTCCTTGGAGTGCTCCTGTGTTATTTGTGAGAAAGAAAGATGGCTCTTTGCATTTGTGCATTGATTACCGCCAACTGAATAAAGTCACCGTCAAAAATAAGTACCCCCTTCCAAGAATAGATGATTTGTTTGACCAATTGCAAGGTGCAAGTTATTTCTCAAAGACAGACCTTCGTTCCATCTATCATCAACTCAAAGTTAGGGAGTGTCACACACGAAAACCACTTTCAGAACTCATTATGGCCATTTTGAGTTTCTTTTTATGTCTTTCGAGTTAACTAATGCCCCGGAAGCTTTCATGCACCTCATGAATCGAGTGTTCAGACCATATCTGGATAAGTTTGTCATAGTGTTCATCAATGATATACTGGTGTACTCCCGTAGTGAGGATGAACATTCTTATCATCTCCGAACTGTTTTGCAAACCCTTGCAGATTATAAGTTGTTTGGCAAGTTCAATAAGTGTGAGTTTTGGCTAAGGTCAATTGCTTTTCTAGGTAATATCATTTCTTTTGAGGGTATTAGAGTTGATCCCCAAAATACCGAAGCTATTAGAAATTGGCCTAGACCTATTTCTCCAATTGATATCCAAAATTTCTTATGTTTCACTAGCTATTACCGCCGATTTTTTGAGGGTTTCTCCTCTATAGCATCTTTTATGACTCGGTTGACCCAAAAGAAAGTGAAGTTCTTGTGGTCCGAATCTTTTGAGAAGAATTTTTTCAGGAGTTGAAGACTCGACTCACTTCAGCCCCTGTTTTGACTTTGCTTGATGGTATTGATGGTTTTTTGGCGTACTATGATGTTCGAGAGTTAGGTTGGGTTGAGTATTGATGCAGAAGGGTAAAGTGATAGCTTATGCTTCTAGACAATTGAAACCCCATGAGAAAAATTACCCCACCCTTGACCTTGAGTTGGCTGCTATTGTGTTTGCTTTGAAAATCTAGAGACACTATTTGTATGGTGTCCATGTTGATGTTTTCACTGATCATAAGAGTCTACAGTATGTGTTTACCCAGAGAGAATTGAATCTTAGGCAGAGATGATGGTTAGAATTGTTAAAGGACTATGATATGAGTGTGCTGTACCATTCGGGCAAGGTGAATGTTATGGCGGATGCCCTAAGTAGAGTGTACATGGGTAGTGTTTCGCATGTGGTAGAAGGTAAGAAAGAGTTGGCTGATGATGTACATCGTTTAGCTAGATTGGGGTTTAGGTTGTTTGACTCTGCTGAAGGTAGTATAGGGGTTCGGAGTAGTTTCGAATCCTCGTTGGTTTCAGAAGTGAAGGAAAAGCAATACTTAGGTGCTAGTTTGGTCAGACTGAAGGAGTCAGTGAAGGACCAAAAAGTAGAGGTTTTCTCCCAAGGGGGAGATGGTGTGTTGAGATTGCAGGGTAGATTGTGTGTCCCGAATATTGATAATCTGAGACTGAAGATTATGGCTGAAGTGTACGGGGCGCGATATTCTATTCATCCTGGTGCCACCAAGATGTACCAAAACTTGCGGAAAATCTATTGGTGGAGTGTCATAAAGAAAGATATAGTAGCATTTGTATCTTAGTGTTCAACATGCCAACAGGTTAATGTTGAACACTAAAGATGTGGTGGTATGATGCAAGAGTTTAGTATTCCCACTTGGAAGTGGGAAGAGATAAATATGGACTTCGTGATTGGTTTACCTCCTTCCCGACGTCATCATGATTTCATTTGGTTTGTGGTTGATAGGTTGACTAAGTCTGCTCATTTCTTGCCTGTTCATACTTCATATACTGCTAAGGATTGTGCTAGATTTTATATCCGAGAACTAGTCAGACTGCATGGATTTCCCTTGTCTATTATTTTGGATAGGGGTACTCAGTTCACTTCGTAATTTTGAAAAGGTTTTCAGAAGGGTCTTGGTACCCAATTGCTTTTGAGTTCTACTTTTCATTCGCTGACCAATGGTTAGGCTGAGCAGACCATCCAGAACTTAGAGGATATGTTGAGAGCTTGTGCACTTGACTTTATGGAAAGTTGGGATGATCACTTACCGTTGATAGAGTTTGCTTACAATAACAACTTTTACTCTAGTATTGGCATGGCTCCGTTTGAAGCCTTATATAGGAAGAAGTTTAGATCACCCATAGGTTGGTTCGAGGTGGGTGAAGCGGCTGTGAGTGGTCCTGATTCGGTATTTGAGGCTACAGAAAAAGTAAGTTTATTAGGGAAAGGTGGAAAACTGGGCAGAGTCGTCAGAAGTCATATGCAGATGTTAGAAGGAGAGACCTTAAGTTTGAAGTTGGTGACCTAGTGTATCTAAAAATTTCACCCATGAGGGGGGTAAAGAGGTTCGGAAAGAAGGGGAAGCTTAGTCCCCGTTATGTTGGTCCTTACAAAGTTCTTAGCCGTGTTGGCAAGGTAGCTTATGAGGTCGAGTTGCCTTCCGAGTTGTCCTCTATTCATCCAATATTCCATGTCTCTATGCTTAGAAAGCGTATTAGCGATGCTGTGATAGTAGATTCCTCTATGAGTGCTGACATTCAAGAAAATCTTTATTTTGATGAGATTCCTATTGAGATTCTTGATTTCAGTGTCCGAAGACTAAGGAACAAAGAAGTTCCCTTGGTCAAGGTGTTGTGGCGAAACTAATCTGTTGAGGGTGCAACTTGGGAAGCTGAGGCGTATATACGATCCAAGTAGCCGCACTTATTTTCTGCGAACTCCGATCAACCCGAAGGTACCATTCTTTCCTAAATCATGCCCTTTTGATAAAAGTTGCAGCAGTTCAGCTGTTATTTATTATGTGTTCAGCTGTTGTTTCTTGAATTTATGCATTCTATGTTGCATTCGGAGTGAGAAACGATGTGGTGATGAGTTTAACGAATGGTTTCAGCTGTATGCTCTATACCCTATAATCTTGGCATGTCTAGCGTCATTGGAGGATGAATGTTTGCAAAGGGGGGATGATGTAATACCGCGAGAAATTTTTTGTTGAAATTTTATGCATAAACGTGTTGAGTTCTATCTTCTAGAATAAATTATAAATTTTCTGTGTGGAATGTCTTAGATTATGACCCACCATTGCATAGAGTATCAAATAAACTTTCCAATGATATGTGGATCATCCAAAATGGACACCCGACCGACGAGTTATGA
>NC_061116.1:26423389-26477301 GCF_002878395.1 Capsicum annuum | reverse complement strand
TTATGTATGTGTCTGTTAGTGGAGTTTCTAGCTGGTATATATGTGAAGATGCTGAATTCTCTAGAAATTCTAATTATGGAAAGTGTATGTTTTCCTTTTTCTAAAATCGTCCCCCTTGTGTGAGTGTGTATTGTATTCTCTTTTGCTGTGTAGTGTGTATTGTTATGGACCAATAAAAAAAATATAAGGGTTAAAATAGGGTGGGGTCATGTAGGGTAGGGGTAGGGTAGGTGGGGTAGTGTAGTGAAGTTGGTGAGTTGGTTAGAATAAAGTTTTCTAGGATAAGGGAATATTAGAGATTTTATTTATTGGAGATTTGTTGATTTTTTGTTATTTTTTTGTATTTTTGTGGGGGTATACTCACGTGGGTGAGGGTTTATGATAATGTGTGCGTTTATGGACCTTGTGAGTCCTCTATGAGTCTCAGTTATCCATCTAGTGCAATGTGTCCATATTGTATCATATTTTGCATCATATTGCATTGTAATGACCCTTCAGGTAATTTGCTTTATTTGTAAGTATTTTTGGCATTTCAAGCCTTAGCATAGTGGATATAAGTTATTATGACTTGTCACAATTGTCGATTCAGTTATCGAATAGTTCCTTTGGATTTTAGGCTTATTTCCCAGTTGTGGAGATTTTGTTGTTTAAGATTTGTTCTCGAACCAAAAATTCTAGTAGATGACCTTGGATGAGAATTTTGATAGTTTTATCAGCTCTAGAACATTGATTTTAGGCTAAAGGGACCTTTGGTTCATTTTCCTAGGCTTTTGAACTCATTTTGGGCTATTTGGTGAATTATGTGAAAATAGAACTATAGGTGTAGGCCCTACATTTAGTCTAAACGATCTCGAATGAAATTTATGATGGTTCCATTGAGTCTAAAACGTTGAATTTGGTATGGTGGTATATTTTATTTGAGCTCACAAGGTTTCAAACAAATCATGACCACCTCATTAGAGTCCATTTAGGACTTAGGAAAATTTGAGTCACCAGGTTGCTGATGTAACCAGTTAACCGATCAGATGACTACTTAAGTGATCAGAGCTTATCCGACATAGTATCGGTTAGGAGACATTGACCATTTGGTCAAGGGCTGCTTAAGTGATGTTTATGTCATCTTAAATGGATATTTCTTAAGCGGCATGAGAGTCTCTTAAGCGATACTCGACCCTCTGGTGCTAGAGCGCTTAAGCAGTCGGAGAGCAGCTTAAGAACCTAAGTAACTGCTTAAGTATAATGCCCCATATTTCCCTAGCTCAGTTTAACTCTCAGTACTCAAGTATCTCTATATAGATTTTTCAAAATACTTAGAATTCTCCAATTTAAGAGCTACCATTGCATAGGAAATTTAGTTAGCTTTCCAATAATATAATATTCAGCCAAATTCGATACTAGGACGAAGAGTTAGAGTAATTTTTGTAAATAGTGTGCTACCTGGTGCAACACTATATCACAGATCTAGTTCAAATGGCATTCATCAGTATCCATTAAAGCTCTGCAGTAATGATACGTCACACCAATGTTGCAGTTCACAAATGTCATTTTCTAGTGAGGGACCGTGATCCCACCCCATCGCGCCAAGGGCCATTCTCTCAATTTTGAAAATCTAGTGAGGCGCTACAATGGTGTTGCGTCACGCCAAGGGTCAATTTCTTGTTCATCATTTTTTAAACAGTTCCCAGTCGATTACTAGTGTCTCACCACGATACGACCAAGTCGAAGTAAAGCACAAAATGAGGTTTTTCAGTAACAAATTTTAATAACTTTCCAGGGTTAAATTGGTATTTATTCCATGGCCCTAATCAGTCCTAAATATGTTATTTAACCACTAAATAACATAATATGTCATATTTACTCACTTTCTCTCAAGAATAAATCAATCCCTCTCAAATTAACAAAACCCTAGCTCCAAGAATCAAGAACAATTCTTTAGAAATTCTCCAAGAACCTTCAAGAATTCATCTTATCAGGTTTTTTAGGTGTTCAATTATGGGTTCCTCTCACCCATGGAGTCTAATAACCCTATTTAAACATACATGTTTATAGATTTATGATTTCCATGCTTAAAATTGATTATATTCATGATCCATGATATTAATTGGGTTTCAATCCATGATTTAATTTCAAGTTTCATGCTATTGAATAACATGGGTGATGAATATGTTACTATCTTGATAAACCCTTTAATCTTACAAGTTAGTATTGTATCCATGATGTTCAAGTGTTGACTAATTTTATGTTAAATAATCATGATCCGCAAGTGTTTGATAAAATGCCGATGTGAATTGAATAGGGAATTCGTGGCATGTTATTATGTGGTCCCATTCATGTAGAAGTTCATGTATCTCAAGTGGTTGATGAAATGCCTAGTTGAATGTATTGTTAACAAGTGTCTATTATTATGCTTTTCAAGATCATGAAATGCTTTACTTTACATGCTATCGAGTACTAGGGGTATTCAATACCTAAAAAATCTATCTGCTTACCTAGAGCTATAGTAGTTACATAATAGTCTCTGTAATGTTACAAACAAAAATACTCAGTCAGTTGATGCACTCAGTAAAACTCAGTATCAGTCCAGTTTAGCTCAGTATAAAAATTAGTGTCTTCAGTTGGGAGTAGGATTCAACACTGAGTGAACCTAAGAATGGGTGATCACCTTCCAGTAGAGGGTGTGATCCTTAAAAGCAGTCCTTGCATTCTAGAACTACATAGCCAGCATAAGTTGCGACATTAACCTACTAGTTGAGGGTTGATGAGGTATCTTACCTACTAATTGAGGGTACCACTATTCTCATTTAGGGCACCTACCAAATGAGGGTGACTCTTTAGCTTGTGTTTACCTATGGCACGGTACTGACACCCTTCCAGCTGGTTTTATAGGTTGGATCCCAATAAGTTCAGAAAGGGGCATGTCGGTTAGATGATTATCTCTTACAGTTTTAGTTTTTGTCTCAGTATTGAACTCAATTCAATTTTACAGAATCAGGAATGTAAGACACAGTTAATTGGTAATTTTAAATATTAGTTACTCAGTTATCAGAAATCAGTACTCAGCTTCAGTAAAAGCTCAACTACAGTATACACATATATGTATAGTATTACATACTCCATATTTATAGTAGTTTCAGTTATCTATGTACTATCATATTTAGTTTCTCTATAATATTCCGTCAGTTATAGTTCATGCATCTAAACCCCTATATTTAGCGTTACCTCATCTATCATACCAATATATTCCATGTACTGATGCATGCTCTTTCTTTGTGCTATAATGTCTCATATTATAGGTTCAAACACTCAGGTTCCTGACCGCACTTAGTCAGATTTTATTTAGCAGCAGCAGAATTAGTAGTAATTCATCATCGATCGAGGATATTATTTCTTTTAGGATTACAGTAGATTAAGTATTGTATAAGTTGGAGTTATTTGGGGGCTTGTCCATCAACTCCATATTCAGACATTTCAGTTAGAGGCTTTTCACACTAGACTCTTTTAGACAGTATTATGTTTTTTATATGTTATTTAAGTATTATGTTTATCAGTATTTAGCTTATGAAGCTTATGGCATTTCAACCTATTTTCTACATTATTTCAGTATTATTATTCAATGCTCACAGTGGGTACCCGTTATGGGTTAGCTTGTGGTCCTTCGGGGTTGTAAGAATTGTGTGCCATCCGGGGTGCAGACTTGAAGCATTAAAAACTTGGTATCAGAGCCAAAGGTTCAAAATATTCCTAGGGAGTTTGAAAGACACGTAAAGTAGAGTCGTGTGCATGGGTGTGTAGGGTACCACACTTATGAACAAGAGCTATAAGATGTTTTAGAAAAAGTTCCCTTCTTTCTGTATTCATGTCACACAAATGAGCATGAGCTCAAGTTAAACTCTCAGCCTAATTCATTTTATCATTCTATTTACAGAACGTGACTCCCAAAAAAGCTAATGGAAGAAGGAATGAAAACCATCCAACACCTCAACGTATTCAGGCATATCCCTTGGATGAGCATGTCTCCCATGAAGAATTAAGAGCTACGTTCACCACTCTAGCCAATACCGTAGCAACTCAGAATAAATGACCAGCTATTGTTCGGTCCAATCCAGTTGCTAATACTTTTATAGTCAAGATTTGGGACTTCACCCAAATGAATTCTCCATTATTCTTAGGATCTAAGTCTGAAGATGAATCAAGGAGTTGCTCGATAAGGTACAAATAGTCACAAATATCATGCGAGTGACTTCCGGTAAGAGTGTTGAGTTAGATTCCTATTAGCTACAAAATATAGCCTATATGTGGTTTAAGCAGTATAAGGTAGACAGGGGCATAGATTTAGAGCCCATAGAGTAGGAGGAGTTTTCTACTACTTTTCTAGATAGATTCTTTCCCTTAGAGCAAAGAGATGCCAAGGTGTTAGAGTTCATTAATCTCAGGAAAGGTAGTATGAGTGTGAAAGATTATTCTTTTAAGTTTACTCAGTTAGCCAAGTATGCTCCTAGTGTAGTAGCAAACGATAGGTCCAGAATAAGTAAGTTTGTGTCTGGGGTATTTGAGAGTGTAGTTTAAGGAGTATAGCACTACAACGATTAAGGGTTAGTTGATTTCATACCTTAGAGCGATGAAAATGATATCTAAGGGATGTGTATATCATCTTGTGTGAGTCAAAGACTCTAGTTCAGAGGCTCCTAGTCTTGAGTCAGTTCCAGTAGTAAATGAATTATCAGATGTTTTTCCCAAATATCTTCCCGGAGTTTATCCCATAAGGAAAATTGGCTTTGAAGTATATCTTCTTCCAGATACTCAGCCCATATCTATTCCACCATATAGAATGGCTTCAGCTAAACTTAGAAAGTAAAAAGAACAATTAAATGACCTTTTAGATAATGTGTTCATCAGATCCAGCGTGTTCCTGTGGGGTGCACCAGTCTTTTTCGTACGTAAGAAACACAATTCTCTTAGAATGTGTATATACTACCATCAGCTGAACAAAGTCACAATAAAGAATAAATACCCACTTTTTAGAACCAATGACTAGTTTGACCAGCTTTAGGGAACTGGTTATTTTTCTAAGATAGACCTCAGATGAGGCTATCATCAGCTTAGCATCAGAGAATGTGACATTCTAAAGACTATCTTCCAAACCCGGTATGGTCACTTTGAATTTCTAATGATTTCCTTTGGTCTCATAAATGCCCCAGTAGCTTTTATGGAATTTATGAACCGAGTATTCAAGTATTACTTGGACATATTCCTCATAGTCTTCATAAAAGACATTTTTGTCTATTTTTGAAGTAAGAATAATCATGCAGATCACCTAAGAATCGTACTTTAGACTCTTAGAGCCCATTAATTATTCACTAAATTTAGTAAGTGTGAATTTTGGATAAGGTCATTAGCATTTATTAAATATATTCTTTTTGGTGATGGCATTAGAGTTGATCCTCAAAAGACTGAGGTGGTGAGAAACTGGCCTAAACTCTCAGAGCCCATCAGTTGCTATTACCATAGGTTTATTAAAGGTTTTTTGTGTATTGTATCTCCCATGTCTGGATTGACTCAGAAGAAAGTCAAGTTTAAGTGGTCAGATTCTTGTGAGAAGAGTTTTCAGGAGTTGAAGACTCGACTCACTATAGCCCCAGTTCTAATGTTACCAGATGGTTCAGATGGATTTGTTGTGTACTGTGATTCATCTAGAGTAGGTTTGGGTTGTGTCCTAATGTAGAGAGGTAAGCTCATAGCTGATGCCTCTAGAAAACATAAGATCCATGAGAAAAATTACCCCACCTATGATCTTAAGTTAGCAGCTGTTGTGCTTTCCATAAAGATTTAGAGGCATTTTTTATGGAGTTCATGTTGATGTGTTCACAGATCACAAAAGCTTGCAGTATGTATTCTCTTAAAAAGATTTAAATTTGCAACATAGAATGTTGTTAGATTTATTGATAGATTATAACATGAGTGTTCTATATCACCCGGGCAAGGCCAATTTAGTGTTAGATGCTCTTAGTAGGTTATCTATGGGTAATGTTGCTGATGTTAAGAATTTTAGGCTGAAGTTAGTTCAGGAAGTTTATCAGCTTGCCCAACTAGGTGTCTTCTTAGTCGATTCAGTAGAGAGTTGTGTGTGGTTGCAAGATAGTTCATAATCATCTCTGGTTTCCAAAGTAAAGAAAAAGCAGGATAGAGAACCCAATCTAGTTACGTTGAAAGAGTCAGTCACAGATCAAAAAGTAGAGGTTTTCTCGTAAGGGAGAGATAGTGTGTTGAATTACCAAGGTTGGTTATGAATGCCAAGTATAGATAACTTGAGGCAACGAATTCTTACAGAAGCGTATGGTACACGTTACTCTAGTAATTAAGGGGCATCTAAGATGTACCATAATTTGCGAGAGATATACTGGAGAAGTGGGAAGAAGAGGAATATTGCAGAGCTCTAAGCTAAGTTCTCCATGTGTCAGCAAGTAAAGATTGAGCACTAGAAACCTAGTGGGTCCATGCAGGAGCTTAGTGTTCCTAAATGGAAATGGGAAGAAGTGAACATGGAATTTGTAACGGGTTTACCTCTTACTCATCATCAGCATGATTTGATTTTGGTTATCATAGACTGGATGACCAAATTCACTGATTTCTTGCTAGGCCATACTTTCTACTCAGCTGAGGACAACACTAAACTCTATATCAGGGAGTTGGTCAGGTTACACGGAATCCCAGTATCCATCATTTCAGATAGAGAAACCTAGTTTACTTCTTATTTTTGGAAAGCATTCCAGAAGGGTCTTAGTACTCAAGTTTACCTCAGTACAAATTTTCACCCTCAGATAAATGGTCAAGCAGAGAGGACAATTCAGACTCTAGAAGATATGTTAAGAGCATGTATGGTTGATTTTAAGGGTCGTTGGGATTACCACTTGCCTTTGATCGAATTCACATATAATACAGCTACCATTCTAGTATTCAGATAGCTCCATTTGAGGATCTTTATGATAGGAGATATAGATCTCTAATTGGTTGGTTTGAGGTAGGTAAGTTTGTGGTAGTAGGGCTTAATTTAGTATTTGATACATTAGAAAAGGTTCAGTTGATCAGAGAAAAGCTTAGGGAAGCCTAGAGGCGATAGAAGTCATACGCAGATGCGAGGAAAAAGGATCTCGAGTTAGAGGTTGGAGATTTTGTGTTTTTGAAATCTCTCCCATGAAGGGGGTGAATAGGTTCAGCAATAAAGGGAAACTCAATCCTTGAATGTCGATCCTTATAGAATTTTAAGTTATTTTGAAAAGGTAGCTTATGAGCTTAAGTTGCCTTCAGATCTAGCCTCAGTACACCTAGTATTCCATGCCGCCTTTCTAAAAATGTATTGGTAACACAATAGTCATAGTTCCCTTAGAGGACGCGGATATTCAGAATGATCTCTCCTTCTATGAGATTCTAATCCAAATCTTTGATCGACAAATTCATAGACTGAGGAACAAAGACGTTCCCTTGTTAAAAGTTTTGCCAAAATCAGTCCGTTGAGGGAGCTACTTGGGAAGCAGAAGCAGGTATGTGGACCAAGTATCCTCACCTCTTCTTCCCAAACTAAGATTAATCTTAAGGTAACAGTTTTCTTTTGATTTACTCAATACCATGTTCAGTTACAGCTATAAACTTGGTATTTATTACCATTGCATATAATTTTCATGATAGTCATGCATTCATGAATCAGTTCAGCCATGTACTCATGCATCAGATATGCCTATTCATTATGTAAAATCAGTCTATCAATACTTCCGTAGTCACATTCGAGGACAAATGTTCCTAAGCAGGAGATATTGTAATACCCTATATTTCCCTAGCTTAGTTTAACTCTTAGTACTCGAGTATCTCTAGATAAACTTTTCAATATACTTAGAATTTTATAGATTAAGATCTATCATTGCGTAGGAAATTTAGTCAGCTTTCCAATAATATAAAATTCACCCAAATCCGATACTCGGGCAAAGAGTTAGAGTAATTTTTATAAAACAGTGTGCCTTATAGTGAAGCACCGTATCACGAAGCCAGTTCAAATAGAATTATCAGTTTCTAGTGAATCTCCATGGTTATGGAACATCGTACCAATGTTCCAGTTCACAAATGTTATTTTCTAGTGAGGGACCGCGATCCCACTGCATCGTGCCAAGGGCTATTCTCCCAAATGTTAAAATCCAGTGATTCTCGGTGATGGTGCCACATTGCGCCAAGGGTCAATATCAAGATCATCATTTTTACCCAGTTCCTAGTTAATTTCTAATGGCTCTCCGCAAAGCCACAACGTCGAGGTAAAGCCCAAAATTGGGTTTTTTAGTGCTGAATCTTAATAACTTTCAAGGGGTATATTAGTATTTTTCCACGGCCCTAATCAGTCCTAAACATGTGATTTAACCCCTAAATAACCTAATATGTCATTCTTTGCTCACTTTCTCTCAAAAATAAATCATTCCCTCTCAAATTTCCAAAACCCTAGCTTCAAGAATCAAAAATTTCTCAAGAAATCTTCCAAGAACCTTCAAGAACTTATCATCTAAGTTATGTTAGGTGTTTATTCATTGGTTCCTTTAACCTTCAAGAACTATCATGATAAAGCATTGAATTTTACAAGTTAGTATTGTATCCATGATTTTCAAGTGTTAACTAATTTTATGTGAAATAATCATGATACCCAAGTATTTGATAAAATTCCTGTGTGAATTGGATACGGAAATAATGACATGTTATTATATGTTCCCATTCATGTACAAGTTTATGTATCTCAAGTGTTTGACAAAATTCTGAGGTAAAAGTATTGTTAACAAGTATCTACTGTTATGCTTTGTAAGATCATGCCATGCTTTACTTACCATGTTATCGAGTCTTGGGGTTATTCAATAAGTAAAAAATCTAGTTGTTTACCAAGAGCTACAGTAGTTACAAAATTGTCTCAGTAGTGTCACAAATAACATTACTCAGTCAGTTTTGGAACCCAGTGACACATAGTATCTGTCCAGTTCAGCACAGTATAATAATTAGTGTCTTCTGTTAGGAGTAGGATTCAGAACTAAGTGAACCCAAGGATGGGGGCTCATATGCCAATAGAGGGTGTGATCCTTAGAAGTTGTACTTGCATTCCAGAACTACATAGCCAACATAGATTGAGACATCAACCTGCTAGTTGAGGGTTGATAAGGTTTCTTACCTACCAGTTGAGGGTACCATCATTATCATTCAGGGCACCTGCCAAATGAGGGTAACTCTTCAGCTTGTCTTTACCCGTGGCACGATATTGACATCCTTTCAACTAGGGTTATAGGTTGGACCCCAATCAGATCTGAGTGGGGCATATTGATTAGATGATTACCTCCCACAATTTTAGTTTCAGTTGAAGTACATAACTTAGATCAATTTTACAGAATTAGGACTTTCAGACACAGTCAATTAGTTATTAGTAATTCAGTTATCAGTAATTTCATATATCAGTTACTCAGTTATCAAAACTCAATACTTATCTTTAGTAAAAGCTTTGCTACAGTATGTACAAATATGTACAGTATTGCATACTCAGTATTTACAATAGTTTTAATTATCCATGTACTTTCATATTCAGTTACTCTATATTATTCCATTCGTTACTGTTTATGCATATGAATCCCTGCATTTATCCTTACCTCATCTATCATACCAGTACATTTTATGGACTGACCGTTCTCTTTATTTGTGCTATGATGTCTCATATCATAGGTTTGGATGCTCAGTTTCCTGACCACAGTTAGATAGATTTCAGTTAGCAACAGCAGATTCAGTAGTGAGTCCTTATCTATTGAGGATATTATTTATTTAAGGATTACAGTAGATTAAGTATTCTACTAGTCAGAGTTAGTTGAGGGCTAGTCCCTTCAACTCTACATTCGGATAGTTCAGTTAGAGAATTTTCAGACTAGGCTATTTCAGATAGTATACTATTTTTCATATGTTATGTAAGTATTATGTTTATCAGTATTCAGCTTATGAACCATGGCCTTTCAGCCTATTTTGTGCATTATTTTAGTATTATTATTCAGTGCTCACAGCAGGTACCAATCATGTGTTAGCTTTTGGTCCTTTGAGGTCGTAAATACCGTATGGCATTTGGGGTACAAACTCGAGGCATTACAAACTTGGTACCATATCCTAAGGTTCAACAAAGTCCTAGGGAGTTCGAAAGTCATATTAAGTAGAGTCTTATGTATGGGTGTGTAGCGTACCATACTTATGGACTAGAGGCTATGAGATATTTTAGGAAAAGTTTTTGTTCTTTCAGTATTCATGTCATATGAATGAGCATAAGCTGAAGTTAAACTATCAGTCTAATTCTTTTCTTCCTTCCATTTATAGAACATGCCTCACAAAAAAGCTAATAGAAGAAGAAATAAAAACCAGCCAGCAGTTTAGCCCATTCAAGTAGATCCCCTGGATGAGCATGTCTCCCATACAAAATTCAAAGTTGTGTTTACCACTCTATCCAATACCATAGTATCTCAAAATGAATGAACAACTATTGTTCAGGCCAACCCAATGGCCAATACTGTTGCAGTCAGGATTTAGGACTTCACCAAAATGAATCCTCCTTTATTCTAAAGATCTATATCTGAAAAGGATCCACAGGAGTTCCTCGATCAGGTGCAGAAACTCACAGATATCTTGTGAGTGACTTCCAATAAGAGTTCTGATTTAGCTTTCTATTAGCTACAAGATTTAGCCCATACATGGTTTATGCAGTGGAAGGTAGAAAGGGACACAGATACAGAGCCTATAGTGTGGGAAGACTTTGCTACTATTTATCTAGATAGATTCATTCCCTTAGAGCAAAGAAAAGCCAAAGTGTTAGAGTTCAACAATCTCATGCAAGGAAGTATGAGTGTAAAAGAGTATTTCCTTAAGTTTATTCAGTTAGCCAGGTATGCTCCCCATGTGGTAGATGAAAATAAGTCAAGAATAAGCAAGTTTCTATTTGTGGTATTAGATAGTGTTTTTAAGTAGTGAAGAACTACTATGTTAATTAAGGAGATAGACAAATTCAAGCTCATGGTCCATGCTCAGCAGATAAAAGAGGCTAAGATTAAGGAGAGAAAGAGGGAGAACAATAGAGCTAGAATAGGTAGCTTTAATTTTAGTTAGCATCAGTTAGAGAGTGGTAGCCGTTCCTAGTTTTTTCCAAAATCTTTAGTTCCAGCTCCGTCCTCAGCCAGTGTTCTAGTACCTAAGTTCAAAAATGGTAATAAATATGGGGCACTAGGCTCTAAGTCTCAGGGTAGTGTCAATAGTGCTCGAACAAATCCTCTTTGTCAGAAATGTGGCAAGGACTATCGGGTGTCTATAGAGCTGGTAGTGATGTATGTTTTTGGTGTGGCAAGCTAGGCCTTAGAATCAGAGATTGTCCTCAATTAGGTTGCTAGGGTCAGTACAATTGTTCTTTAACTCAGTCTGATCGCTCGAACCAACAGTGTGCCACCTCTGGTTCCACCAATGAGCAACGCCTAAACAGGCTTTATGTGCTTCAGTCTAGACAAGATTAAAAAAGTTCTCCTGATGTGGTAACTAGTATTTTATAGATCTTTCATTTACATAATTATGCCTTATTATATCTAGGAGCCTCTCTGTGTTTTGTAACTCTTTTCATAGCATCCAACTTTAAGGCCAGACCAGAAGTCTAAACAAAACCTTCTTAGTCTTTACCCCAGTGAGTCAGTTTATCATAGGTCGGCAGGTATACAGGAACTGTCCTTTTATGATATCTCAAAAAACTACTTCAGCAGACTTAGTAGAGTTAGAGATGATGGATTTCAACATCATTCTCAACATAGATTAGATTCATTCATTCTATGCCTCAGTTGATTGTAGAAAAAGAATTCTTCATTTTCACTTTCCAAATAAATCAGTCCTTGAATGGAGGGTAGTAATACAGAGTTTAAGGGTCAATTGATTTCATACCCTAAGAGCGAGGAAAATGATAACCAAGGGATATGTCTATCATCTTGTGAGAGTCAAAGACTCTAGTTCAGAGGCTCCTAGTCTTGAGTCAGTTCTAGTAGTAAATGAAATCTCAGATGTGTTTCCAGAATATCTTCTCAGATTTCCTTCCCTAAGTGAAATTGACTTTGGAATAGACCTTTTTCTAGATACTCAACCCATATCTATTCTTCCATATATAATGGCTCCAGTTGTACTTTGTGAGTTAAAAGACTAGTTAAAGGACCTTTTAAACAAAGGGTTCATCATACCTAATATGTTCTCATGGGGTGCACCAGTCTTGTTTTTGCATAAGACAGATGATTCTCTTATTATGTGTATAGACTACCATCAACTGAACAAAGTCACAGTCAAGAATAAATACCCACTTCGTACAATCGACGACTTATTTGATCAACTTTAGGGTGCTAGTTATTTTTCTATGATAGACCTCAGATTAGGCTATTATCAACTTAGCGTTAGAGAATGTGACATTCCAAAGATAGCTTTTCGAACCCGGTTGGTCACTTCGAATTTCAAGTCATGCCCTTTGGTTTCACAAATGCCCTAGCAACTTTCATGGACTTTATAAACCAAGTGTTCAAGATGTACTTAAACATGTTCCTTATAGTCGTCATCGACGACATTCTTATCTATTCCTTAAGTGAGAATGATCACGCAGATCACCTCAAAATCATACTTTAGACTCTAAGAGCCCATCAGTTGTTCACCAAATTTAGTAAGTGTGAATTTTGGCTAAGGTAAGTAGCATTCCTTAGACATATTATTTTCGGTGATGTCATTAGAGTTCATCCTCAAAAGACCAAGGTGATGAGAAACTAGCCTAGACCCATTTCTTCATCATTTATTAGGAGTTTCTTAGGTTTAGCTAGCTATCACCATTGATTTATTGAAGTTTTTTCATCTATTGCATCTCCTATGTCCAGATTGACTTAAAAAAAGTAAATATCAGTGGTCAGATTCTTGTGAGATGAGTTTTTAGGAGTTAAAGACTTGACTCACTATTGCCCCAGCTCAAACATTACCAGATGGTTAAGATGAGTTTATTGTGTATTGTGATGCATCCAGAGTAGGTTTGGGTTGTGTCCTAATGCATAGAGGTAAGGTCATAGCCAATGTATCTAGACAGCTTAAGCCCCATGAGAAAAATCACCCCACCCTTGATCTTGAGTTAGCAGCTGTTGTCTCTTCCATAAAGATTTGGAGGAATTTTTTGTATGGGTTTCATGTTAATGTGTTCACAGATCATAAAAGCTTGTTGTATGTGTTCTTTCGGGGATATTTAAATTTACATCAGAGAAGGTGGTTAGAGTTGTTGAAAGATTACGATATGAGTGTTTTGTATCACCTAGGAAAGGCCAATGTAGTAGAAGATGCTCTCAGTAGGTTGTCTATAGGTAGTGTTGCTCATGTTGAGAATGTTAGGAAGAAGTTAGTTCAGGAAGTTCACCAGTTTGCCTGATTAGGTGTCCACTTAGTTGATTTACCTGAGGGTAGTGTGTGGGTGCAGGATAGTTTAGAATCATCTCTGGTTTTCGAAGTAAAGGAAAAGCAAGATAGAGATCCCAGTCTAGTTAAGTTGAAAAAGTCAGTAAAATATCAAAAGTAGAGGTTTTCTCCTAAGGAAGAGATGCTGTGTTTCATTGCCTGTCGGTTATGCGTGTCAGGTGTAGAATACTTGAGGCCACCAATTCTTGCAGAAGCGTATGGTGTGCGTTACTTTATTCATCCAAGGGCCACTAAGATTACCATAATTTGCAAAAGATCTATTGGTTTAGTGGGATAAAGAGAGATATTGTAGAGCTTGTAGCAAAGTTCTTTACGTATCAGTAGGTTAAGATTGAGCACCAGAATCCTAGTGGGTCTATGCAGGAATTCAGTATTCTGACATAAAAATGGGAAGAATTGAACATGGACTTTCTGATAGGTTTTCCTCATACTCAGCATCAGATGATTTGATTTAGGTTATCGTAGATAAGATGACTAAATCCACTTATTTCTTACCAGTCCATACTTTCTATTCAGCTGAGTACTATGCAAAACTCTATATTAGGGAGTTGGTCAGGTTACATGGAGTCCTAGTACCCATCATTTAAGATAGAGGTACCCTATTTACTTTTTATTTTTGGAAATCATTCCTGAAAGATCTTGGTACCTAAGTTAACCTCAGTATAGCTTTTTACCCTACGAACTATGGTCAAGTAGATAGGACCACTCATACTCTAAAAAATATGTTAAGAGCATGCTCGGTTGATTTTAAGGGTAGTTGGGATGTCCACTTTTCTTTAATTGAATCCGCATACAATAATAACTATTATTCTAGTATTCAGATGGCTCCATTTGAGTGTCTTTATAGTAGGAGATGTAGATCTCTAATTTGTTGGTTCGAGGTAGGTAAGGCCATAGTAGGAGGTCCTGATTTAGTGTTTGATGCCTTAGAGAAGGTTCAGTTGATCAGAGAAAACCTTAGGGCAGCCCAGAGTCGACAGAAGTCATACACAAATATGAGGAGAAAGGATCTCAAGTTTAAGGTTAGAAATTTTTTACTCTTGAAAATCTCTCCCATGAAGGGGGTGAAGAGGTTTGTTAGGAAAGGGAAGCTCAATCTCCAATGTGTCAGTCCTTATAAAATTCTCAATTATTTCATAAAAGTAGCTTATGAGCTTAAATTGCCTTCAGATCTAGCCTCAGTGCACCAAGTATTCTATATCTCCTTGCTAAAGAAATGCATTGGTGACCCAACTGTCATAGTTCCCTTAGATAGCATGGATATTTAGATTGATCTCACCTTCGAAGAGGTTCTATTATAAATCCTCAATCGGCAGATTAATAGACAAAAGAACAAAGAAGTTCCCTTGGTCAAAGTTCTTTGGTGGAATCAGTCCATTGAGTGAGCTATTTGGGAAGCATAAGCAGCTATGCGGACCAAGTATCCTCTTCTTTTCTCCAAAAACTCAGATTCAACTTAAGGTAACAGTCTTTCTTAGATTTACTCATTTCCATGTTTAGTTACAGCTACAAACTTAGCATTCATTACCATTGCATATCATTTTCCTGATAGTCATGCATTCATGAATCAATTCAACCATGTACTCATGCATTAGATATGAATGTTCAGTATGTAAACTCATTCTATCAGTATTTCCCAACTTAATCAATCTCATTACAAGATTAATGTTCCTAAGGGGGAGATATTGTAATGCCCTGTATTTCCCTAGCTTAGTTTAAATCTAAGTACTCGAGTATCAATATATAAATTTTCCAAAATACTTAAAATTTTCTAGTTTAAGACCTACCATTCCGTTGGAAATTAAGTCAGCTTTCCAATGATATAAAATTAGCCCAAATCTGATACCCAAGCGAAGAGTTAGAGCAATTTTTATAAAACAATGTGCCACCTACTGCCGTACCAAGTTGCGGATCCAATTCAAATGGCATTCATCAATTTTTCAGTGATGCTCCGTAGTAATGGGACGTCGCGCTAATGTTCTAGCTAACAAATATAATTTTCCAGTGAGGAACCGTGATCCCACCGCATCGCGCTAAGGGACATTCTCCTAATTTTTAAAATCCAGTGAGACTCCGTGATGGTTCCGAAGTGTGCCAACGGTCAATTTCATGTTCATCCTTTTTATATAGTTCCCAGTCGATTTCCAGTGGCTCATTGTGATGCCACCACATCGTGGTGAAGCCCAAAATTGGGCTTTTTGTGATAAATTTTAATAACTTTCAAGGGGTAAATTGGTATTTTTCCATGGCCCTAATTAGTCCTAAACATGTGATTTAACCCCTAAATGATATAATATGTCATTATTTACTCACTTTCTCTAAAGAATAAATCATTCCCTCTCAAATTAACAAAACCCTAGCTTAAAGAATCAAGAACAATTCTCAAGAAATCCTCCAAGAACCTTCAAGAACTCTTTTTCTCAGGTATGCTAGGTGTTCATTCATGGGTTTCTTTCACCCATGGATTCTAAGAACCCTATTTAAAAATACAAGTTTATAAATTTATGATTTCCAGGCTTGAAATTGTTGAGTCATGATTTATGATATTAATTGTGCTTTAGTCCATGATTTAATTGCAAGTTTCATGATAATGAATAACATGTGTGATTAATATGTGACTATCTTGTTATACCCTTTAATTTTACAAGTTAGTATTGTATCCTTGATGTTCAAGTGTTGACTAATATTATGTGAAATAATTATGATCCCCAATTGTTTGATAAAATGCCTATGTGAATTAGATAAGGAAATCATGACATGTAATTATGTGTTCCTATTCATGTACAAGTTCATGTATCTCAAAGTATTTGACAAAATGCCTAGGTGAATGTATTTTCAAGAAGTATCTATTGTAATGCTTTTCAAGATCATACCATGCTTTACTTACCATGATATCGAGTCCTGGGGGTATTCAATACCCGAATAGTCCCAGTATTATTACTAATAGTAGTACTCAGTCAGTTACTAAACTCAGTGAAACTCAGTATCAGTCCAATTTAGCTCAATATAATAATTAGTATCTTCAGTTGGGAGTAGGATTTAGCACCGAGTGAACCCAAGGATGAGGTCTCACTTGCCAATAGAAGGTGTGATCCTTAGAAGTAGTCCTTGCATTCTAGAACTATATAGCCAATGTAGGTGAAGTATCAACCTGCCAGTTGAGGGTTGATGATCCTTCTTACCTGCCAGTTGAGGGTACCACCATTCTCATTCAGGGTACTTGCCCAATGAGGGTGAATTTTTAGCTTGTCTTTACCCGTGGCACGGTACTGATGGACCCTAATTAGTTCAGAGAGGGATATGTCGATTTGTTTATTACCTCATATAGTTTTAGTTTCAATCTCAGTATAGTATTTAGTTTATTTCTACAGAATCAGGAATGTCAAGCACAGTAAATATATATTAGTAATTCAGTTATCAGTAATTTCAGATATCAGTTACTTAGTTATCAAAACTCAATACTTAGCTCCAGTAAAAGCTCAACTATAGTATACAGGTATATGTACATTATTGCATACTCAGTATTTACAACAGTTTCAGTTATCCATGTACTTTTATATTTAGCTACTCTATATTATTCTATTAGTTACTGTTCATGCTTATGAACCCCTGAATTCGGAGTTACCTCATCTAGAACACAAGTACATTCCACGTACTTACGAATACTCTTTCTTTGTGCTATGATGTCTCATATCATAGATTCGGACGCTCAAATTCCTGATCGCACTAAGTCAGATTCAGTTAACAGCAGCAGATTTAGTAGTGAGTCCTCATCCATCGAGGATATTATTTTATTTAGGATTATAGTAGATTCAGTATTCTATTACTTTGAGTTATTTAGGGGGTCGTCCCATCAACTCCACACTCAGACAATTAAGTAAGAGGCTTTTCAAATTAGACTATTTCAAACAGTATTTAGTTTTTCTGATTTTATTCAAGTATTATGTTTAACAGTATTTAGCTTATGAATGTATGGCATTTTAGCATATTTTATGCATTATTTTAGTATTATTATTCAGTTCTCACAGTAGGTACCAGTTATGGGTTAGCTTGTGGTCCTTCGGGGTCATAAGCACCCTATGGCATCCGATGTGTAGACTCAGGGCGCTACATTAAATGGCATCTAGTGGCTTTAAATACCCTATCCCCTCTATATTATCCACCATTTCTTCCATTATTTCACACAAAATTGACATCTCAAAGAGAGGAAAAAGTAGGAAATCATTCGTAGAAGCTGAGATAAACTAGTCTAACTCTCTATGGCCATTTCCCATTAATTTTCTCTTCAAGTTCCATCCTAATTCATTGTAAATTCTTAGAAATTTGGCCTAAAATTTCTAAACTTTAATGGCTGATTTGAGACCCATTCTGGGCTTATTTTATGCTCAGATTTTGAGCGCACAATCCTTGTCCTTCAAGGGACCTCTTGGCGAATTAAATTTTAGATTTTATTTGTGAGTCTCGTCGGCTCGTTCTTGATCCAAATTTCAACTCGACCCATAGTATATAAATATGGGCCTTATTTTAATCCTAATGATAAGTAGATTATAATTTTTATAGCCTGGCGACATTTTGGGATCGTGGAATAAATACGGATGATTTATGGATGATTTAACGAATTGCAGTTTGACATCGATGAAGGCTTATGTTTACTTTTATTCATGAGATAGTGCAATATATATATTGCATGTTAGATAGGAATGTTTGAATGTTATTGTGGGAAGAACACTGTGACCTAGAATAATTTATGAGTTTAGGGATAGAAGGATGAATCAACCCTTAAGGTGAAATATTTATTATGCTTCTAGAATCCTATTACTCTATAGTATATTTAGATATAGTTGAGGATA
Source organism: Capsicum annuum (assembly GCF_002878395.1). Taxonomy (NCBI): domain Eukaryota; kingdom Viridiplantae; phylum Streptophyta; class Magnoliopsida; order Solanales; family Solanaceae; genus Capsicum; species Capsicum annuum. Next base: position 26,458,942 of record NC_061116.1, on the reverse strand, counting down.
ATAACCCTTTTGTTTTAGGTTTACTATGATACTCGGTGGTTTGTGATGGTTTCTCAAATTATTATTTGTATTATTAGGACCAAGGCTATGATTATGATATTATTTGGATTTTAAGAGGTGATTTATCCTTCTAAAAGACGTGATTGTAGTCTATAGATATTTGACATTTATTATTATACTTTTTGAATACTGGTGATAGCATGTATAGATTCAATACATTCATGCTCACTTAAAGGTATGATTCCAACTAAAAATATTCACTACTAATTTTTTTGAAAGGGAATTTTGATCCCACTTTTCACTTTTAAAATGGATTCTTTCATAATGGGAATTGTATCATCTTAATGAATGATTTAAGAGTATTTTTGACTAAAAATAATAGTTTAAAGATTTGATCGAAATAGATTTCAGTCCAAAATTTTCCTACTACTATTTACTTTGGTTAAGAGTGACTCTGACCTTTTATACACTTTTATGATAATTTAGTCTCAAATTTTATCCCCCAATAATTGATTCACAAACTTATACTCTTTTAGCAACAACTTAAGTGTGTGCATTATTATATAGACGTTTACATATCCTGTACTGGATGGAGTAGACAATGATGATGATGGTTATTAAAAAATACTAGATTGGGACTAGGTTGGTGTATAGTAGTAGTCTCGAACCCCCTAGGAGCCCATTTGTTTTTTCAGATGAGAGGGGTCATCATAGATCTTGCCTTTGTGAGTAGTCGGTTGGAAGGTGTATACATTGGGTTACATTATGGTAATTATCTAGTTATGGTAGTATGGGTTATACTTTGCATTCATCCTTTCATGTGTATTGCCTATCACTAGTATGTTCCTATCTATTAGCCTTATGGGGGTTGGTTAAGTATAGTTGATTAGTATTGCTTGCGGCGTGTTGTCTCTACTTATTAGGACTTTTTGGTTACAAAGATCGGTTTAGGTATTGTTTGTCTGGGCTAGCCAATTACTTTATATTATTCTTGTTATCAGGTGATTATTAGACTAGTACTGAGATTCAAGGTATGATTCTGGCGCATTTCTCTTATAGTTATTTTATTATGCATAACTATCCCATAATAATACGTATAGTTTAGAGACCCTAATTATGTTAACGCTAGTTTTTGTTATGATTACAAGGCCTTGATATTTAAGTATGAATACTTTAGGTTGTACCATAAGTTATCCTTGTTCATATATATAACTATATACACACACACATACATATACATATATATGTATATATATAGTTATAGTATTAGCATATATCACTCTACCTCTCTTCATTAAGTAATGTTTTATATCCATTCCTTGATATTTTATACTATTATATATCCTTTTTTTGCTCTTTATTTGTTTATTGGCCAATTATATATGATATAGTTCTTAGGTTCCTGAGTATGACTCGAATAAAGTAATTTATCTGCATTGCCTCCTTAGTGTTACTATGTTAGTGTCTTGGATATCTGGGTTTAGTTTATATTCCTGCTTGGATGTTATTTATATTTGCATTACTTCAGACCTCAGTCGGTAGTCGCCTATTATGTACCACATATTTCATACTCATACTATACTTTGCATCCTGCAGAACATAGTATGGGTTCTTACTGTTATTGTGCATATCTTGCAAAGCAGCTATGGTTCAGAGACATGGGGTAAGCTCCTGGCATTTGAAGTATTATGATTCTTTCTCCTATGTGCAATACTAATCTCTATGTTTTATTCAAAGGTGGGTTGAATCGGTATATTAATTTAGTAATTCATTTTATAGTCTTATTACATTAAAAACTCGTGTACTGATTCTGCCAGGTTTTGGGACTATCTTTTGTATTATAGCTTTTTTACTATATTTATTCAACATTTTTCTTTAAGTTTTCTTGGTAGTCTATTCCAAGTAGTTCCAAACTATGGGTTGGTTTACCTTTTGGCGGCTTTTAGCAGGTGTCATCATTACCTAAGAAATCAGGTCGTGAAAAATTAGTATCAGAGCCTAGGCTTACTGGTGCATTGGTATAACAGCTAAGTGTCTAGTAGAGTCCTTCAGATTAGCCTGTAGATGTCCATAACCTATCTTTGGGAGGCTATAGAGCAGTTTAGGAAATTCTATTATTGACTCCTTGTTATGTGTCTGTACTCTTATGAGCCTCAAGTGCATTCGTTGACTCTACTTTATCCTAGATGGATGAAGAGAGGTTGTCAATAGATATAGGTAGGACTTTGGCAAGCAGTTTACATTGCCTTAGTGCAACATTGAACCAGTGATTTATAGTTGGACGTAAAAGATATGCAGTGCTAATTAAAGGATTTAGGGCCACTCCGGTAGAGCTTGTGACTTTTTCAATCTTCCCTAATTTAGCATTGAGGATCCCAAGCCTTTTTGTGGATACCTTGCAGTTAGGGATGACAGTTGGTTGAATGAGCATTTGCTCAGGATAGAGTTGGGTTTGTTGTTGTTTATCAGGGTTTCTTGTCAATTTCAGAGTAAGAGATTAGGTTTCTTGAGTGGGTCACGTATAATTCTAAGCTATAAACTTTATAGAATGCCATGGTGTATGAATTTATTAGAGGATTAGCATTTCCACTCCATTTGTCATCAAAGCAATTAATAGAAGTTGGGTCTCTCTTCTCTTAGGTCGTTGATCATGTAAGGTCCATAGAGAAATCATGTGTTGAAACTTTTGGAGGTGGTGATAAGAGGTCATATTATTACTGCAGTGTTGTTGGTATTTTATCTAAGAGTGAGGATCCTTAAAACAGAGGTCATCTTCACTTGCAGTCTATCGGATCTATGCAGGTGTAATACCCCATAATATATCAACCTCGATTCAGCTCTTAGTTGTATGATTAAGGTCCAAGAGTTGAACATTTCACTAATTATATAGGACTTGGTCATTTTTAAAACATCTAAACTTTATGGATATTTAGTTTGGCTTTTCCGACCCCAAAATATTGGTTCTTAAGTTAATTCATGGTTAGGGAGGTTAAAAGTATGTCTCAAGTGTGTTTTGGGATTTTTGGACGAGGTTTGCGACGTGCTTGGAATGCAAAAATGGTGAAGCAATGCAATAAGGCTGCGATGCATGATTATCTCCTATTTGTGAGGTGATCTGCGACGTGTGGATTTCTCCCCCAAAGTAATTTGTGTGGTGCATGGCTCTGTCCTATTCAGTGTTATAATTTAAGTTCCCAAGGAGAATTTGAGTTATTTTGCTCTTCCTATTTCATCCTTAACATGATTTAGAACTTCTGAAAGGGTATTATTTGCCCCTTTCACCCCAAATTGCACTCAAAAAACCCTCCTCCTTCCCCAAGAACAAACCCAAGCTTCATTCTCAAGAAATCAAGGGTTCAATCTTCTATGTACAAGAAATCTTCAGGATTATAGCTATTAAGGTATGTGGGATGTTCATCCATGGGTCCCTTTCACCAATGGAGCCAAAAAAACCTACTTTTCAACTAAAGTATGGATTTTTCTCTTATTATGGTGTTTTGTATGTTCAAGATGGATGAAATTAATGTCCTTCCTTAGTAATTGAACTTAATTCATGTCCATATATGGTCCCATGAACAGTCAAGTTACCTCATGCTTCAAGTTCTAATTTCTCATGTCAATATCCAAGTGAATTTCAAGTTATAATATCTAATTGTAAATTTAGCCATATAATTATGTTGTTTTCCTCATACTTAACACATTCTTATGTTCAAGCTTATGAATCTCACATATTTTATGAAATGTCTATAATTTAAATTTTTGAATCATGATTTCATTCTACAGTTTTAAGCCTTAATATTGTATTATATGATCATTCACTGCTAGCGGGTATGAACACCCAAAACCTACGTGTTTTACATGATTTCAGATCTTTTAAGTAAAAATTTCAATAAAACCATAAATATTACCATTTACTCAGTTGTTATGATCATGAAGAGCAATGTCAGTTGTTATGTTCCATAGCATTTAGTTCAGTTCAATACCAGTGTCTGATTAATTTGGAGTAGGATTTAGCGCCAAGAGAATGCAGTAATGGTGGCTTCCACATTAATTTAGGTAGGGTTGTTAGTAGCAGTCCCTATAATCTAGAACCATATAGCCAGCGTAGGATATGAGGGGTCACCAGTCAATTTAGGCTTGACTTCCTCTCAGGGATCACCCGTTAGTTTAGGATTGATACCTTGGTCTTTTGCGACACTAGTTTAGTTGATCCACACAGCCAGTGTTAGTACCCATACCCCGATACTGACACCCTTCCAACTATGGTTACAGGTTGGATCCCGATTAGCTCAGATTGGGGAATGTCGGTTAGATGATACCTCCCACAATCTCAGTTTAGTATTTAGAGTATGTCAGTTCAGGTCTGCATAACCAAGTATACAGTGATTCAGTTATTGAGTTATACTGATTATTTTAGTTATTGATTTACGCTTAGTCTTGAATTCTCAGATATTATATTTTCATGTATTCATGCTTAGTTATGTCATTCATTTCATTTAGTCCATTCAATGTACTGACCGCATACTTTTCTTTGCGCTATGTTTTATTATAAGATAGGTTCGGATGCGCATACTCTCGACCATTCTTAGAAATCTCAGCATTACTCAGCAGTAGTAGTGGTAAGTCCTCATCCATTGAGGGCATGATTATTTATTTCAATATTTCCTTATGTTCAGTCAGTCGGAGTCAGTTTGAGATTTGTCCCATCAACTCCGTATGATGTTTAGAGGCTTTTAGATAATTAGTTATGCACTAACTCATTTATTTAAGTATTCATAGTTGTTTTGGATAGACAATTTGGGTTCTAGTATTTTATCAGACATTTCAAACATGTTTTGATATGTATTCCAGTATTCAATTTTACATTACCTTATCAGTGTATCTTTCGCTCATGTATTATGTAACTACATTAGTCAGTACCCACTACAGGTACCAGCCTATGGGTTAGCTTGTGGTCACTTATGCTCGTAAGCACCATTATCGCGACTAGGGGTTAGCCTTGTGTTGTGACAAAATTTGGTATGAGAGCCTAAGATTTTGAAGCATCCTAGGGGTTCAAAAATCCGCGTTGAGTAGAGTCTTATGCATGGTTGTAAAGCGCGCTACACTTATGGGCAAGAGGCTTTGAGATGTTTTTAGGAAATTTTCTCTTCTTTCATTGTTCATGTCATGCGAAAGAGCATGAGTTCTATTTAAATTTTCTTTCTAATTTATATTTTATTCCATTTATAGATAATGCCTCCTGAATGAATCAACAGAAGATGGAACGGGGATTATCCCACACTACTACTTATTATGGAGGATCCCATGAATGGGCATGTCTCCCAAGCTGAATTCAAGGCTGCTTTGACTACCTTAGCCCACTCAGTAGATGCTCAACAACCAGCAAGTTATTGTCCCATCCAATCCAGTAACAAATACATATGCAGTTAGGATTCATGATTTCACTCAGATGAATCCCCCTATGTTCTTGGCATCTAAGTTTGAGAAGGATCCGCAGGAGTTTCTAGACAGGGTGTAGAAAGTTACAGATATAATGGGAGTCAGTTTTGGTGAGAGTGTAGAGTTGGCTGCATATTAGTTGTAAGATGTAAGACCCCACAAAATTCTCAACTTAACTCAGTCCTTTAAAGCTTGTTAAGGGATCCCATACTTAGAAAAAAATTAGCTAATTATTTATACTCAGAGTTATTTTAGCCTTCATAGATTGGAAATCTTATCTCGTGACCTTCCCAGCCTTAGTTTGTCAATTTTCAAATTGATTCATGATCAGGGTCACTTTTAGGTTATCTCAGGTGAGTTTTGAATTTTTTGGACTAGCATAAGGGTGAGTTTGGATGCCCAAAATAGTGAGGTATCACAATATCCCCACATCGTGAGGACCATTCAACCCAGCTAAGGGTTACGCCCCGATGGCTGGTTAACCTGATTAGGGGTCGCATCATGATGGGTACTTGACCCAAGCAAGGGTTGAGACGCGACAGAGGCCCTGTTCAACATTATTTTTATATGGGTTGTCAGGGCCAATGGGTAATTTTTCCCACTCTTATTCAACCATAAACATGAAATTCATCCCCAATACATCAAAATATACTCATTTTCTCTCAAATCCTCTCAAGAACAATCCTAAGTGTTTCCAATTCAAGATACAAATCTCAAGGATTTCACCATCAGTCTTCTCAAAATCAAGCATCAAGGTATGTGAAGTGTTCATCCAAGGGTCCCTTCCACCCTTGGAGTCCAAGAAACTATTTTTAAACTTCAAGTTTATGGATTTCATGAATTCCATGTTGGGTTTGATTGTGTTCATGTTTATAATAATTAATTGGGATTCTAATACATATTTTATGATACGTTTCATGTGAGGTTAATTCATATGTATGTAATATCATGAGGATCCATGTAAAACCCTTGAAATTGTCAAGGAGGATTTGAACCATGATGTCTATTTGTTGTTTAGTGTTATGTTCACATGTATCCTGACCAAGTGCTTGATGAATTACTCATGTTAACAAATAAGGGAAAGATATCATGTCATGTTAGCTTATGTGCAAGTTGTATCATGCAAGTGTTCGATAAAATGTTTCCATGAATGAGTTGTGAACAAGTGCACATGATTATGCTTTTTAAACTTATGCTATGATTTACCTTTCATGCTATCGAGTCCTAGGGGTATTCAATACCAAAAAAATTTAGTAATTTAACTAGAGATTTAGTCAGTTAATAAACTCAGGAAAATCTCAATAGTATTCAAAAGTCAGTCATAATATTCAGTTCAGAACTCTGTAGCATTGATAAAGATAATAGAATTCAATAGTATTTCGTTAGTCAACAAAACTCGGTGAACTCAATTCAGTTTAGTTAAAAAGTATGATCAGTAAAACTTTAGTCGAGCCTAGTATGAAGAAGGAAATCAATTCAGTGTCCATTCAGTTGGGAGTAGGATTCAGCAACGAGTGAACTCAATGATAGAAGCTCACCTGCCAGTAGAGGGTGTGGTCCTTAGAAGTAATCCTACCATTCGAGAAATACGTAGCTAGCATAGGTTGTGATATCTTCTTTCAAGACTAGGGTTGATATATCTCATTTGAGTTTTCCTACCAGTGAGGGTTGATGGAAGAGCTTCCCATTAGAGAGGGTTAACTTATAGCTTGTCTTTACCCGTGGAACGGTACTGACACCCTTCCAACTGGGCTACAGGTTGGACCTATATTTGTTTATAAAGGGGCATGTTGGTTAGATGATTACTTCACAAAGTTTCAGTTTTAGATTTAGTCTCAGTATAGAACTCATTTAAGTTCTACAGACTCAAGACTTTCAGCAGTGAGAGTTAGTGGTGAGTCCTCATAATTCGAGGACATGATTGTTTTGTTTCAGTATTTTAGTTACTAGTTCACTTTCAGTAGTTGGAGTCAGCTGGGGGCTTGTCTCATCAACTCCACAACTCAGACAGTTTAGAGGCTTTTCAGACTAGAGTATTTTTAGACAGATGTTTCAGTTTTTGTATCACTATATCGTATTTAGTTTTATTTCAGTATTGAACCTTATGGAAAGTTTTTCTCATAATTTCTGCAAATTATAGTATTATTATTCAGTTATTACAGCAGGTACTATTAATGGGTTAGCTTGTGGTCTTTCGGGACTATAAGCACCGTGTACTATCTGGGGTACAAACTCGAGGTGTTACAAACTTAGTAGCAGAGCCTAAGGTTCAATTGAGTCTTAAGAAGTTTGAAAGCTGCATCTATTAGATTCTTGTGTATGTGTGTGTAGCACGCCACACTTATGGATGAGAGGCTACGACATATTTTAGGAAAAGTTTCCATTCTTTCAGTATTCATGTCGTGCAACTGAGAATGAGCTGTAGTAAAACTCTCTGTCTAATCCACTTCTTCCTTTCACATACAGAATATGCCTCCCAAAGGGACTAACAAAAGAAGAATCAAAAAATTTTCAGCACCTTAGCCCATTCAGGAAGATCCCCTGGATGAGCACGTCTCTTATGCAGAATTTAGGGCTGCATTCACTTCTCTAGCCAATTTAGTCGCAACTCAGAATAAACAGGTAGCTGTTGTTCCAGCCAACACAGTGGCTAATACTATTGTAGGTAGTATTAGAGACTTTACCCTAATGAATCTTCTCTTATTCTCAGGATCTAAGGCAGAAGAGAATCCATAGGAGTTCCTCGATCAGGCTCAAAAAGTTATAGATATCATGGGAGTGACTTCAGTGAGAGTACTGAGATAGCTACCTATCAGCTACAAAATGTATCTCATACATGGTTTAAGCAGTGTGAGGTACACAGGGGATCATATGAAGAGACCTTAGAGTGGGAAGAGTTTGCTACTGCCTTCCCAGATAGATTCCTCCCCTTAGAGAAGAAAGAAGCAAAGACATTAGAGTTCATCAATATCAGGCAAGGTAGTATGAGTGTAAAAGAGTATTCCCACATGTTTACTCGGTTAGCCAGGTATGCTCCCCAAGTAGTAGCAGAAAATAGTTCCAGAATGAGCAAGTTTATATCTGGGGTATCGGGTAGAGTGGTTAAAAAGTGCAGGACTATGATGTTTATTAGTGATATGGACATATCTAGGCTTATGGTCCATTCTCAAATGATTGAGGAATAGAAACTTAAGAATAAGGAGAGAGAAAATAAGAGAGCTAGAATAAGTAGCTTTAGTTTTACCCAGCCAAGGTCAGAGGGTGGTAACCATTCTTGGTTTAGTCAGAAGTTTTCTGCCCCAGTTCCATCTTCAGCTAGTATACCAATACCAAGGTTTAAGAATGACAGTCATGATGGGGTGCCAAGCTCTAAATCCCAGAGTATTACAAGCAGTGTTCGTACTAATTAACTTTACGAAGAATGTGATAAGAATCATAAAGGTATGTGTAGAGCCGGCATTGATTTGTGTTTTGGATATGGTGAGTCGGGTCACAGAGTGTGAGACTATCCTAAAGATAGTCTACAAACTCAGCACAGTCGCCTTTTAGTTAAGTATGATCACCTATATATGTAAGGTGCCACTTTCAGTCCTGCCTGTAGGTAGCGCCTAAATAAGGTTTATGCACTTCAGTCTAGGTAAGATTAGGAAATTTCCTCTGATGCAGTCACTATTATGTTATAGACCTCTCATTTACATATTTATGTCTCATCATATCCAGGAGCTTCTCGATCATTTGTAACTTTTGCATAGCAGTTAACTTTAAAGTCAAAACAAATATTAACAAAACCTTTCTCAGCCTCCACCCAAGTGGGTCAATCTACATAGCCCAATGGGGATACAAGAACTGTCCGATTATGATTTCTCAGGAAATTAGGTTTCTAGATTTCAGCAATAATATAAGTATGTGTAGAAAAGTATTGGGTGGGAATGATGCCTAACCCGTCTTTACCTCAATTTAAAGTTTTATACTTCAGTCATCACGTTACCAATGCATGCTTTACGTCTCAACTCCATGAACACAACTTATATTCATACACTTTACATAGAATTATGTGTGTTTCCAGTTCTTATTATGAGGAGTTCTAGTTCACTCAATAGTATGAATCATGTTCCATGAACACTGAAACTCCAACCTTAGGTCATGTAGCCTATGACTTCTGCTCTAATTCCTTATCATGTGTTCAATCCCAGTTACCATCTCAATTATAGTCTCAGTAACAGTCTTAGTTATAGTGTCAGTCTCTATCCAGTAATCAGATTAGAAACTCGGTTTAGTTTAAGGTTTACTCGACCATAGCATACAATTTTCAGTTACTTAGTTATTAGTATTTCATTACCTCAGCTTACAGAATATTTTAGAACCATGTTTTATGCTTAGTCTGTATTCTTAAATAATACATCCTTCATAAATTCATGCTTAATTATCTCATATTACCCGGTCAGTCATTACCTCATATACATGATACTCTACGGTTTCAGTCCAGTTATTCATACTAAGTACAGTTTAGTCTTGCAGACCCAGCATTCAGCTATTAGTCATTCAGTTAATCAGATAAGTTAGTATGCTTATGCATTCGTGCACAGTGCCTATTCAAATATTTTTTAGTAGTCCCAAGTGAAGTGTCATACTAAGGTAGAGAGTATAGCTGAGAGAGTATTTAAGGGATATGTCTAAGCTTGAAAATTTGTAGTTGTGGTGCATAAGTCTTAGTCACTCTATCTTAGATGATGATTCGTAGGCCTCGCATCATATTATAGAATTCTAGCCATATTTTGATGTCTTATTCAGACAATGCCAAGCTTCCCTTCTCCTTAAAGTTGATGGCAACTCAATAAAAAGAGTGTCAGAGAAAAGCTCCAGTTAAGAATATGTTTTAAGTATGAGTTAGTCCGTATAGCCAGTAATTCAGTTTTGCAGTCAGATAGACAAATTTGTGTGGTTGGTTTTCCATCTTTCCACCTAGTTGCACTATCCAAAGTCTCATGAATGTCATTATTTTAAGATGGACCAACCAGGTAGTTGTGTGTTCATCCCAGTTCATGTATCATGTCTCAGTTTTAGGCCCCAGATATTCAGTCACTGTTTAGGTCATAGGTGCCTTGCGCATCGCCCCAGTTTTCCTCAGTATCTCAGCCAAGTCAGTATTCTTCAGGGGACATAATGTCCCAAGGGGGAGATTCGCCATAACCCCAAGCTTTCATGTCCTAAACCTCCTAGTTCTCTTCACGTAATAAATCCAATTTGGAGTAGTGGTTACTCATAAGTTGACCATCAAGTTCCAATCTTAGACGTAAGCCTCGTATTTAAGGGGATTAGTTCAAATCACAATATTCTGTTCATGTATCACATTTTAGTATCAGTCATGTTCTCATGTTCCTGTTCATGCATACTCCAAAAATGGTCTTGGGTTCATTAGTATTTTTCAATTTAAGTAATAGTTTTTCTTTCAACTTACTCAGTTCCATGTTTAGATTACATTTACAAACTTGGTATCAGTTATCATTGCATATTCAGTCATGCATTCATGAGTCTGTTCAATCATGTATTCATGCATCAGATATACATGATCAGTTTGAGGAAATTCAGCTTATAATAAATTCCAATCATGCATTCACGAATCAACTCAGTTATGTACCCATGCATCAGATATGTATACTCAGAATGAAAACCCAGTATATCAGTAGTTTTAGTCATGCAATCATGCTTCATTTGTGCATATCCAGTATGTACTTTCAGGTTATTATTTTCTCCCATCTTAGTAAGTCTAATTCGAGGACAAATGTTCCCAAAGGGAGAGATATTGTAAATCCCTTCAAAATTCTAAGATTAACTTAGTCCTTTAAAGCTTGTTAAGGGGTCCCAGACTTAGAAAAAAATTAGCTAAGTATTTATACTCAGAGTTTTTTCAGCCTTCATAGGTTGACAAACTTATCTCGTGAACTTCCCGACCTTAGTTTGTCAATTATCAAATTGATTCATGATCAGGGTGACTTATAGGTCATCTCAGGCGAGTTTTGGATTTTTTGGACTAGCATAAGGGCGAGTTTGGATGCCAAAAGTAGTGAGGGGTCGTGATAACCCCGTGTCATGAGAGCCATTCAACCGACCTAAGTTTCGTGTCGTGATAGCTGCATACCCCGAGTAAGGGTCACATCATGATGGGTACTTGACCCAAGCATGGGTTGGGATGCGAGGGAGGCCCTGTTCAACATTATTTTGATATGGGTTGTCACGGCTAATGGGTAATTTTCCCCACTCTTATTCAACCATAAACATAAAATTCATCCCCAATACACCAAAATAAACTCATTTTCTCTTAAATCCTCTCAAGAACAATATTAAGGATTTCTAATTCCAGATTAAAATCTCAAGGATTTCACCATCAATCTTCTCAAAATCAAGTATCAAGGTATGTGAAGTGTTCCTCTAAGTGTCCCTTCCACCCTTGGAGTCCAAGAAACTATTTTCAAACTTCAAGTTTATGGATTTCATGAATTTCATGTTGGGTTTGGTTATGTTCATGTTTATAATGAATAAATGAGATTCTAATCCATATTATATGATATATTTTATTTGAGGTTAATTGAAATGCATGAAATATCCAGAGGATCCATGTAAAACCCTTGAAATTTTCTAATAGAATTTGAATCATGATGTCTACTTGTTGTTTATTCTAATGTGCATATGCATTCTCACCAAGTTCTTGATGAATTACTTATGTGAACTAATAAGGGAAAGATATCATGTCATGTTAGCGTATGTACAAGTTGTATTATGCAAGTTCTTCATAAAATGTTTCCATGAATGAGTTTTGAACAAGTGCATATGATTATGCTTTTCAAGTTTATGCTATGATTTACCTTTCATGCTATCGAGTCTTGGGGGTATTCAATACCCAAAAACTTAGATGTTTACTGAGAGCTTTAGTTAGTTACAAAACTTAGGAAAATCTCAATAGTATTCATAAGTCAGTCACAATATTCACTTCAGAACTCAGTAGCATTCAGTCAGATAACAAAATTCAGTTGTATTATGTTATTCAGTGAAATGCATTGAACTCAATTAAATTTTTTTAAACAATATGATCAATAACAGTTCAGTCAAGTCTAGTATGAACAAGGAAATCATTTTAGTGTCCATTCAGTTGGGAGTAGGATTCAGCACCGAGTGAACATATAGATGGGAGCTCACCTGCCATTAGAGGGTGTGGTCCTTCGAATTAATCCTTGCACTCCAAAACTACGTAGCCAGCATAGGTTGATATATATCCCTACTAGACTTGGGTTGATATATCTTATTTAAGTTTGCCTACCATCAAGGGTTGATGGAAGAGCTTTCTATTAGAGAGGGTTAACTCATAACTTGTCTATAGCTGTGGCACGGTACTGACACCCTTCCAACTGGGGTTACAGGTTGGGCCCCTATTAGTTCAAAAAGGGGCATGTTAGTTAGATAATTACTTCCCATAGTCTCAGTTTCATATTTAGTCCCAATATAGAACTCAGGTTAGTTTTACAGTCTCTTGACTATCAGACACAGTCATTCAACTCAGAACAAAACTCAGCATAGTTCCACAGAAATAAGATTGTCAGATACAGTCACTCAGTTATCAGTAATTCAGTATTAGTGGACTCAAATATCAATTAATCAGTATTCATACTCATTATCCATTGTTATCATGATGTCAGTTACAGTTTACATATTCATCCCTATACTCTCATTCAGTCATATTCATGTCATTCAGTCAGAATTGTTCATGCATATGAATCCATGCATTTCAACCTACCTCACTTATCATACCAATACATTTAATTTACTGATGCATACTTTTCTTTTGTGCTATGATGTCTTATATCATTGATTCAGACATGCAGGCTCCCAAGCACCCTTAGCAGTTCAGAATTTAATAGTCAGAGATAGTGGTTAGTCCTCATAGTTTGAGAACATGATTGTTTTTTCAGTATTACAGTTACCAGTTCACTTTTGGTATTTGGAGTTATTTACGGGATTGTCCCATCAACTCCATAGTTTCGTCAGTTTAAGGCTTTTCAGATGAGAGTATTTTCAGATAGATGTTTCAGTTTGGGTATCACAATACCATATTCAATTTTTTTTCATTGTTAAACCTTATGGCATTGTTTCCACCTAATTTTCATATATTACAGTATTATTATTTAGTTATTGCAGCAGGTACCAGTAATGCTTTAGCTTGTGGTCCTTCAAGATTATAAGGATCGTGTAGCGTTCGGGGTACAGACTCAGAGGGTTACACAAGATGTATCACACATCTGGTTAAGCAGTGAAAGGAGGACCAAAGTTTTGATACATGGCCTATAGAATGGGAGGAGTTTACCATAAATTTCATAGAAAGGTTTTTTCATATGGAGTTGAGAAAAGCTAAGGTTCAGGAGTTCATCAATTTGAAGTAGGGTAACATGAGAGTGAAGGAGTACTCTATAATACTCTATGTTTTCAAGTCACTTTACAACATATGATACATGCCTTTGAGTCATATGGACATCATATGAGTTATATGTTTAACTCATACCATGATAGTGTGTGATGGGTAACATTCTATTTAAGGTGTGACTTAAACCTTGGAAGTCATAAGGTGATCATATACATACATGGTAAGTCATATCCAAGTCAGTGTAAGGTGAGATGAGTTTTGTCTAACTTATTAGAAAATGAGTGCTAGTCATACGAAATGTTACGAGTCATACGTTATGACTCGTATCCTTATAAGTGAAGGATCGAAGAATCAACAATCATGTTTTGGTAGCTTTATAAGTTGATTAGACATAAATTAAGTCCTCAAATAGCTCGTAGCTCATGAACAAGTCAAAACATCCCTTAGCTAATAAGTTCTTTTGAAGAATATAATAATAGTCATATACGAATGAAAATAACTTCAATTATATATAGAATTTCTGATCTCACTACCCACCAATAGATAGATAATTGAATTATCTTTCTAACGATAAAAATTTTACCTTGATCTGATGTCTGGTTGAAAGTTATGGCCAATATATTGAAGCACTGTCAAAGCTGCCAATAGGGTATGAGTCAAGGTATGAAACGTACCCAAAACATACGAGTTGTTAGGAGAAGTCATAACTATAATAGTAGGGGTCAAAATTTGGGTTCTTGTGTACGAATCAAGTTACAACCCTTACCTAGAACATGTGAGTAGTACACAAATATATCGGGACGGCTTCCAAATGATTTCTAATGGATTTTTTTGGTCTTTTTACTTCTTATAAGTCCCACCCATGACTTATAACCCTCAAATAAGCCTATTTTCTCTCAAAAATCAAACACATAAGACATTGATCCCCTCTCCCATACTCAACAACAACAACAAGGGTTTCTTAGAGGCAAGATCAATTACAATGACTCTTCCATAAAGCTTCTACTATAGGTTTGTGGGGTATTCATCAATGGGTCCCTTCGACCCATGGGGCCCGAAAACCCTGTTTTAGTTTAAAATTATGAATCTTATCCTATTGTATGAAATTATTCATGAAAATTCATGAAATTAATCCATGAACTCCTAAGTAAATCGAACTCAAGCTATGTCCACATATATTTTCATGTCACCTAAGTCACTACATGTTTAAATTACAATTTTTCCTATCTTAATTCCCTTGATTTAGTGATAAATCCTCAAGTTATGAATTAAACCATGTAAATATCAGGTTTTATCATGTTTAACCCATTCCCATGCTCAAATTTATGTATCGATCTCATTCATTGAATTATCATTTTATTTGGGTCATTGAATTATAAATTTATGTCTCTTTTTAAGTAATGTTATCACATTTTGTAATCATTCAGTGCTAGCAGGTTATGAACACCCGATAGTTATATGTTTTTACATGATTCTATCTTAAATTAATAAGTCAGTCAGACCATAGTTCATATTCAAAACATCATGTTCATGCTTAACACTTACAAGTACAGTATCATGTCATGTTAATCGACTAATAATACCAATGTCATTTTGTTGGGAGTAACACTTAGCACCGAGAGAACATAGAGATGACCTCTCCCCCATCAGTTAGGCATTAGACGTTAGTAGCAGTCCCTAATTTTGTAGACCTATGACACCACCGTAGATTATGAGGGGTCCCCCATAAGTTAGGTATGACACCCCCATCCTTTAGGTTATTAGCCTTGTGGATCCACATCATCAATCACGTGTTGGTACCCCTATCAAGGTACCAATACCATTCTAACTTGGGTTACGGGTTGGACCCCGATAGCTTAAATTAGGGAATGTCGGTTATAGAAAGCCCCCATAGTCTCGGTTCAATAGTCAGAGTATGAAAGTTTAAGCTTGTATGACCAAGTATATAGATAATAGTCATTTAGTTACTCATAACATTTCTGTACATGATTTTGCTTGGTCTTGTATTCTTAGTTTTACATGTCTAGTTACCATGTGTATTTAAGTTAGTCCTTACCTCACATACCAGTATATTCAAGTACTAATCACATATTTTTCTCTACCGCTATGTTATCTTATAACATAGGTTCAGATGCACAGCTTCTTGATCACCCCGAGATAGCTCAGCAGTGTCTCACAGAAGTATGAGTAAGTCCTCATCTATCGAGAATATGACATGTTATTCCTATTATTTTAGTATTTCTTTTTGTTTAGTTCATTTGGAGTTAGTTGGTGGCATGTCTCATAAACTCCGTATGTTTCTTTCAAACAAACAATCTAGTTTTTAATGTTTATCAGATATACAATATAGGTCATTTTATGTATTTTAGTATTTTGATTTAAAAGCACCTTATAAGTTTATCTTTCACACATATTATATTGCAATCATTTTATTAATTTCTCATAGCAGGTTCCAGATCATGGGATAACTTGGGGTCGCATGTGGGCTTAAGCACCATGTTAAGACTAAGGGGTAGCCTCGGGTCATGAACAAACTTGGTATCTGAACATAAGGTCAAAAAGTGTCCTAGGTTATCTGAAAACTGCATTGAGTAGAGTCTTGTGCATTTGTATGAAGCGTGCCACACATATGGACAAGAGGCTACAAAATATTTTTAGGATAGCCTCCCTTCTTTCAGTGTTCATGTCTTGCGAAAGAGCATGAGCTCTATTGAATTCATCTTTCTAACTCATTTTTTGTTTCATTTATAGACAATGACTCCAAAAAGAAACAACGAAAAAAGAACCTGGAATCAGCCACACCACCACATGTTCAGGAAGATCCCCTGAATGACTATGTTTCTCACACTAAGTTCAGGGTTACTTCCATAGTTTGGGCTCGTTCTATATCTGCTCAGAACAAATAGCAGGATGTTGCCCAAGCCAATCTAGTATTTAATACATCTGCAGCTAGGATTTGAGACTTCACTCGAATGAATCCCCCTATATTTTTAGGATCCAAGTATGTGGAGGATCCACTGGAGTTTCTGGATGGGGTGAAAAAATTGACGAACATCATAGGTGTCACTTCGAATAAGAGCGCAAATTTGGCTACATATCAGTTATAGGGAGTAGCTCACTCTTGGTTTAAGCAATAGAAGGAAGACAAGGGTGTGGAAGTTGAGCCTAAGAAGTGAGAGGGGTTTTCCACGGCTTTCTTAGACATATTCTTCCCTTTAGAGTTGATTGAAGCTAAGTTTTAGGAGTTCATAATATTAAAGTAAGGTGGTATAAGCGTAAAGGAGTACTTGCTCAAGTTCACTTTGTTGGGGAGGTATGATTCTACTATAGTGGCCGACAATAGGTCCAGAATGAGTAAGTTTGTATCTAAGGTATCTAATAATGTGGTTAAGGAGTGTAGGACTGTCATGTTGATTAAGTTAATAGACCTATCTAGACTGATGTTTCATGCCTAACAGATTGAGTCGAAGAAGCTCAAGAAGAATAAAATAGAGAATAAGAGGGCCAGAACAGGTAGTTTCAACTTTTATTAACAAAGGCCAAAAAGCAGTAATTATCCTTAATTCTTCTAGAAATTGTCAGCCCCAACTCCATCTTCAGCCAGTGCCTAAGTTCAGGCAAGACAGTTGGGATAGAGTGCAAAAATCTAAGTCCCAGGATAGTGTAAGGTATGGTCGTACTAATCTGCTCTACAGAAAGTGTGGTAAGAATCAACACGGTAAGTTTAGAGTTGATAGTGATAGGTGTTTTGGGTGTATTAAGTCATGCCATAGGGTAATAAAATTCCCTATGGGCATGTGGAGGGGTAGAAATGATCACCACCAGGGCTAGTCTAATCATTTATCAGCTCTAAAGGTCACCCGACTTAGCAGGGCACTATTTCCAGTGCAACCAGTAGCCTGTACCAGAACAGACTATATGCTTTCCAAACGCTATAAGATTAGGAAATTTCATCGAATGTTTTATGGGTACGTTTCAAGTATTTCTTCATGTTTATGCACTGCTACAACCCAAAGCTTCACTTTTCTTTATGACTCCTTACATAGCTATACACTTCGGTATTAGTCCCAAAATATTGGTAGAGCCTTTCTCAGTGTCTACCCCAGTAGGCAAGTCAATTATAGCCAGAAAAGTATACAAAAATTGCCCGGTAATGGTATCTCATAAAGTTAGTTTAGTTGAATTTGTGGAGTTAGAGATGATTGATTTTGATGTAATTCTCAGCATGGATTGGCTCCACTCATGCTATGTTTCAATTGACTATAGAAATAGAATTGTTCAATTTTAGTTTCCTAATGATCCAGATATTAAATGGAGGGGTAGTATTTCAGTGCTTAAGGGTTAATTTTTTTCATATCTTAAGGAAAAAAAGATGATCTCCAAAGGGTGTATTTACTATCTCGTCCGAGTGATGGGCTCAAATTCTTAAACTCTGAGTCTTGAGTCAGTTTCAGTAGTAAGGGAATTTCTATTTGTATTTGTTGAATATCTTTCCAAAATTCCTCCCAAAAGGGAAATTAACTTCAAAATAGATCTTTTTTTGAATACTCAGCCTATCTATGTTCCACTTTATAGAATGGCTGCAGCTGAGGTTAAAGAATTTAAAGAACAGTTGAAGGATCTTTTAGATAAGGGTTTCATCAGGACAGTGTTTCCCCATGGGGTTCTCCAGTTCTCTTTGTGTCTAAGAAAGATAGTTCTCTCAGAATATGCATTGACTACCGTCATTTGAACAAAGTCACTATCAAAAATAAGTATCCACTTACCAGAATAGATGACTTGTTGGACCAACTTTAGGGTGAAAGTTATTTCTCTAAGATAAATCTCAAATTCGGCTATCATCAACTTAGAGTCAGAGAATGTGACATTTCAAGCACAACCTTTTGAAATTGGTTTGGTCACTTCAAATTCCTAGTTATGTCTTTCGGACTAACAAATGCCCCTACAGCTTTCATGGATTTAATGAAAAGGGTGTTCAAGAAGTACTTGGACATGTATGTCATAGTCTTTCATTGAAGACATCCTTGCCTATTTACATTATGAGAATGATCCTGCAAACTATCTGAGAGTTGTATTGCAGAACCTTAGAGATCATCAGTTATTTGATAAGTTCAGTAAGTGCAAATTTTGGTTGAAATCAGTAGCATTTCTTAGACACATCATTTATGGCGATGTCATACGAGTTGATCTTCAAAAGATCGAAGTAGTGAGAAACTGGCCTAGACCCATCTCTACATTATATGTCAGAAGTTTCTTAAGTTTAGATGGATATTACAGATAGTTTGTTAAAGGGTTTTCTTCTATTGGTTCCCCCATGTCAAAACTAACTCATAAGAAAGTCAAATTTCAGAGGGTAAATTTCTATAAGAAGAGTTTTCATGAGTTAAAGACTTGACTGACTTTCACTCTATTCTTGACTTTGTCAGATTACATAGATGGGTTCGTATTTTATTGTAATTCTTCTAGAGTTGGTTTTGGTTGTGTATTAGTCCAAAGAGGTAAAGTCATAGCCTATGCCTCTAGATATCTTAAACCCCATGAAAAGAATTATCCAACCCATGATCCTGAGTTAGCAGATGTTAGCTTCGCCTTAATGAATTGGAGGCATTACCTTTATGAGGTTCATGTTGATGTATTCACAGTTCACAAGAGTTAACAGAATGTGTTCACATAGAAAGATTTGAATCTTCATCAAAGAAAGTGTCTTGAACTATTGAAAGACTATGATATGAGTGTGTTGTATCATTCAGACTAGGCCAATGTAGTGGCACATGCCCTTAGTAGATTGTCTATGGGTAGTGTTGTCCATGTTAATGATGAAAAGGATTTATTTCATGAAGTTCATCATCTTACTGAGGAGTTTGGTAAGTTTATTTAACGAAAGGTAGTATATGGGTTCAAAATTCTTCAAAATCTTTATTGGTTGCTGAAGTAAAAGAAAAGCAAGTCAGGGATCCAAATTTTGTCAAGTTGAAGGAGGCAGTTAGAGGTCAAGAGGTGGAGTCTTTCTCCCAAGGAGAAGATGGTGTGGTTTGTTGTCAGGATATACTATGTGTTCCATATGTTGATGGTCAGAGACATCAAATATTAGCTGAGGTGCATAGTACGGGATACTTTATACACCCAGGGGCTACTAAGATGTACCGTGATTTCTGAAAAATCTTTTGGTGTAGTGGTATGAAGAAGGATATTGCAGAGTTTGTGGCCAAGTGTTCAAATTGTTAGCAGGTTAAGGTTGAGCACTAAAGGCCTAGTGGTACATTCCAGGAGTTTAGCATTCCCACTTTGAAGTGGGAGGTGCTGAACATAGATTTTGTAATAGGGTTGACCTGTAAAAATGGTCAGCAAGATTCAATATGGGTCATTGCAGATAGAATGACAAAGTCAACTCATTTCTTGCCAGTTCATACTTCATTTTCAGCTGAGGATTATACTAGACTCTATCTTAGGGAGTTGGTAAAGTTACGTAGGGTTCCGTTGTCTATCATTTCAGATAGTGGTACTCAGTTTACCTCTCACTTTTGGAAGAAATTTTGGATTGGCCTTGATACCAAAGTTCACCTGAGTAAAACTTTTCATCCTCAAATAAATGGTCAGGCAGAATGGACCATTCATACTTTAGAGGACATATTGAGGGCCTGTGGTACTGATTTTAATGGTAAATGGGATGACCAGCTACCTTTGACTGATTTTGCCTACAATAATAGGTATTACTCCAGTATTCAAATGGCTCTGTTTGAGGCTCTCTATGGGAAGAGATGTTAGTTTCCTATTGGCTTTTTTAAAGTAGGTGATACTACTTTAATGGGGCTAAAATTAGTGTTTGAGGTGGTGGAGAAAGTTCACTTAATTTGAGGGAGGCTGAAAACAACCCCAAGTCGCCAGAAATCTTATATAGATCAGAGGAAAAGAACTTTACTTTGATGTTGGTCACTTGGTTTAATTGAATATTTTGCCTACGAAAGGAGTGGAGATTTGACAAGAAGGAAAAACTCAGTCCCTGCTATGTTCGCCCATATTAAATCTTAAGCTATTTTGGGAAAGTAGCTTATGAGTTAGAGTTGCCTACAGATTTGGAATCAGTGTATTCAATATTTCATGTCTCTTTATTAAAGAAGTGTATTGGAAACTGACAACGTCCAAGCACACACGCAAGTTTACATGGTCTATTAAGTAGTAAAGTATCCTTTAAGAAAGCCAAGTATCAATAACATTGGGACTTAATCTGACAACTATTCTATTCTAGTTCGCAATTTAGATTCAATTGATGCAAGCATAACCAAAATAAAGTTTTTAATAATAAATATTGCAAGTAATGTAAACAATGCATAAAATAACGTACTTGCAACAATCAATGGAGTAAAGCCCAGTGTTAAAGCACTTTGAACTGACATACTATGTTATTGAACTTCATTCGTTAACTTACTTATCTTGGTTGTTACTGAGTAGGGTTAATTGCATGATCATGACCTCCCGACTCTAACCGTTTACCTAATATGGATATTATAACTACATAATTTAGCGGGGATGCAATAATCCAATTAAGATTTTTAAACCTACCATCCTACGTTTGAATTAAGTATGGCATATAAGTACATCCTTGTCCTAGACACTAATTCATATTCCTTATTCTATAAAGAAATAAGAACCATACTTTGTTTATTCCCATGTTCTATCTTACTATTCCTTCACCCGAGATCATAAGGTTATAATAGATGTATTTTCTAGGTGATCAATCAATCAAAAACTTAAATCAAGAATAAACAAACACCCAATAATGATAAGCAAATTAAATGAAATTAATTCAAAACAATAGTACTTATGTTCTTGGCTTTAACCCCGGAAGGGGATTTTTTAGCCACTCATAGCCATAATCAACATCCAATTAATTGTATGAATGATTAAAATCATAAACGAAGCTAAATTAAAGAATAAAAACCTAAAAAGAAGTTGTAGTTGTAACACCCCAGATTCTGAACCTTGAATGCTACACGGTGCTCATAATCCTAAAGGACCACAAGCTAATCCATGACTGATATCTATAACTGATTAATGAATAATATACTTTAAAAATGCAGAAAACTGGTGAAAACTTTCCATAAGGTTCAACACTAAAATAAAGTATAATAATACAAAAACTAAAACACTTGTCTGAAAATAATTTAGTCTGAAAAAGCCTCGAAACTGTCTGAATAAGGAGTTGATGGGACAGTCCCCCAACTAACTCCATCTACTGAAATGCTAGATCTAATGTAATAATAAAATAAGGAACATCCTCAAATGATGAGGACTCACTTACAAGTCTACAGTTGCTGGCTGAATCTGAACTGCTAAGGGTGCTCTAGATCCCGTGCTTTTGAACCTATGGTATAAGACACCATAGCATGAGAGAAAAGTATGTGCCAGTACGTGAGAATGTACTGGTATACTAGATTAGGTAAGGCTGAATGCAAGGGTTTACATGCATGAACAAAACTGACTAAAACTGAAGTCATTGTAACACTGAATACTGAATCCTAATAACTAGATTTTTGCTGTCTAATTCTACTAATACTGATATTTGATTGACTGAAGCTGAGATCAATCCTATCTAGTGGGTGATCTCTAAATCTTCTTATAATGAAAATAATTGACTTAATGTGAGATCAGTCTTATCTAGCGGGTGATCTCTGGATCTAGGGAACTATCTAAGTTCTTTACTAATCTGAGTGACTATATCTGAGAGTCCTGATTTTTGTAATACTGATCTAAGTTCTATTCTAAAGATTGATACTAAAACTGAGACTATGGGAAGTAGTCATCTAACCGACATACCCCAAATCTAAACTAGTGAGGTCCAACCTTTAACCATAATATTCCAGCTTTCGACGGAACATTTTGCATCATTTTCTTGAGAAAGTTGTATGTTTTCAAGAAACTAAGGTTGCATTTAATGATAGTTTTTAATGTTTCAGAGAAAGGATCTAGTTGAAGAGAAAGTCACAGAGAAGTGGAAGAAAAACAATTCTGATTGTCAAAATAGTGGACCATCAGTCTTGCAACGGATCACCAACTTGACCATCAGGCCTAAACAGAACCCAAGACTTTAGACCTTGTAGCAATAGACCGTCAGTCATGTGACGGACCACTAATTTGACCATCAGTGTCATCCAGAACCAGGCTACTTGAAGGACTCAGCGATGAACCAAGCGGTGGACCGTCAGTCTTACGATGGACAACCAAGTTGGCCATCAAAGTTCATCCAGAACTCGGACACCTGAAGGACTCAATTAAAGACAAAATGGTGGACCGCCAGTCTAATAATAGACCACCAATTTGGCCGTTATTTTTATCGTGAAAGTGACCTACCCAGAACAGCAGCGATGGGCCAAATAGGGGACCATTAACCTTGCGATGGACCACCAATTTGTCTGTCACTTTGGATCGAATTTTATGATTTCGAATTTTAAATCCTTTTAGCTAGGAACATTTAAATACCAATTATTAGGGTCTAGTAGGCATCTTTTGTCTTCAGTTGCATAATTTCTCTTCTATTGAGAGTTTTGCACTACTTTTCATTGAGATTTAAATCTAGAGATTGGGAGGTGATTATCAGTTGTTCATATTTTCAATCAAAGATTGAGAAGAACAATATTGTAACTTTTGTAAGTAGTTTTTTGAAGTTATTTATGAACATCAATATAACTTTGTTTTCTCACATGGAGATGAGTAGCTAAATTCCCATAGCTAGGGTTATGGGAGCCTTAATGTTGAGAACTATTTTAGGGTTGTAAATGGGTTTGTCTTCTGACATCTATCAAAATTTCATGAATTGTTATTCATTCTAATGACATCTCTTAGTTTGAAATTTGAGAAGTGAGCCCATGAACTCCACTTGTCTTACAATAAAGTAGATGTTAAGAAAAGAAGTGATTCACATGAGCTTCATAGGTTTAGCCATTTGGATAACGGGTTGATACCTTACCAGGATCAACCCTCGTGAGAGTGTTATTGAATAATGTATGAATCCTTTAAGTTTGAGAGAAGTAAAGGGTGAAATACTCATTAGGTTGAGAAACATGTGGTTAATCTTTAGAATTCAATAATTCTTGCAATTGGATACATAAGTTAGAATTCGAACACAAACTCACAACCCTATTTATTTGAAAATCTTAGTAAGCATAAATCTAGTTAATTTATTCTCATTGGAACTATGTTAACATTTATTCTTAGTAGTTGGGCTTTTGTGCAACATCAACGCAAAAGAACAACGTTAACATTTCCAAACCCCCTTTATTTCAAAGCCTTAGATCAACCATCTAATAACAGTCACAATAATTAGTGTACACGGTATTCCCTGTGGGATTTGACACCCAACCTAGTTGGGTTCTATATTTGACAGCGATCGCTTACTCTCTCAAAAGAAAGTTGTAATTTAGGCGTATCAAATTTTTGTGCCATTGTCGGTGAATATGGTTGTCAATTAAGTTTGTGTTTATTAATTGACCTTTGGTAATGTATCCCAAAATTTTACTTTCATTTGTTGTTTTTATTTATACACGGGAATTGTTATGTATGCCAAGTACATGGAGATCGGGTGCACTATTATTACCAATATATCCAGAACCGCACCTTATTGGTAGAATGACAGAACTCCAAGATGCTGAGAGACTAGCCGTATTGGCTAGATCTCAACTAAATCAACAGAATGATGGCTAGTTGGCACATCATCCTAACCCTGACGATGATGATTTAGGGGATGATGACTTGTTAGATCCTGCTAATCTAAGGCATGTAGAGAATGTAGCTGCACTAATAAACATAAATGGGAACAGAAACCATCCTTTTAGGGTCAGACCTGATTGTCAAGCTGTTCAATTTGATCTTAATGATAATGAAGATGAAATGGACAGAGCTGGTACCACTAGAGCTATTATTCCTTAACTTCTAGCACTAGGAGCAAAGTTCAGTATTTCCAGTATAATGATCTTGCTCCTTTATCTGAAGGGGTTTTTTGGTGGACTCCCGATAAATGATCCCACTATGCATTTAGTGAATATTGTCACTATTTGCAAGTCCTTTGATAACCCAAAAGTGCGATAGAATGTTATCCGGCTGCGTTTATTTTCATTGTCCCTATCTGGGGAAGCAACATTATGGCTTAATGAGCTGACACTCGATACTATAACCAACTGGAGGCAATTGAAAATGGATTTCCTAGAGAGGTTCTTTCTACCTTCTAGAAGGGAATAGTTGAGGGATTAGATCAGCAACTTTAGGCAGCTCCCAACCAAAGCTTTTTATGAGACAAGGAAGAGATTCAAAAATTAGATGATGCAGTGTTCGCACAACAATATGATAGATATTGATCTTATGGAGACTCTTTATTGGGAATTGAACTCTATTACGAAGCCAGTTATTGATAATACTGAATGGGGATCATTTGTGGATCTAACATTTTAGGAGGCCTCAAAGATGCTTGACTGGATGACCAAATAAAGCAGAGCTTGGAGTACCAAGGATTCTGTGGTAATAAGCCCTACTATTTCTATTAGCATGACTATGGAACAACGTAACAAAGAGAAAGAATGTGATCAAAACATGGCACACTTAAAGACGAAGATGGATCTATTGACCAAGTATCTATTATCTACAAAGACTGAAAAAGTAAAGGCTATTGTGGCAAAAGGTAGAGATGATTCTAATTCAGAATAAGTGGCTAACTGTTTGAATAATCAGAGGTGTTTATGAGGCAATATCCAAGTAAATCAAGGTCGGAACTACTACGACAAGGTTGGTTATAAGGATAGGGAGCAAGGAAATTAGAAAGATAAGAATGATAGAAGTGGGCTATTTATACCTCCCAGAAGTAGAAATAGTGCTGCAACTAGCTCTGGAAAGATGTCCATGGAGGATATGATGGAGAAATTATTAAAGAGAGTTGAAGCTACCAAGTCTGGTGTGACTACAATGAAGAGTGATTTATCTTCTATGAGTCAATTAGAAAACTCGTAATCTATCTCTATCAAGCAGTTAGAGCGATAAATAAGTCAGCTCTTGGCAGCTTTGAATTAGAGGAAGACTATAATATTGACAAGTGACACCATTCAAAACCCACAAAATGATAGCTCTTGTATGGCTATCATAACTTGAAGTGGTAAGGTAATAGTTGGCCCTCTAGTAGGTAAGCCTGCGGTTAATACTATAGTCGATGATATTGAAGAAGTAGAGATTTATCATCTGGTGAAGTCAGGGAAATCGGATAAGGTTATTGATGACATACCACCCAACAGTCAGCAGGTTGATAAATTGAAGAAGAAAAAAGGGAAAAAAGGATGAAGTAGTGGTTACCACTCTTAGAAAGCCACCTCCTCCATTTCCTCAGTGGTTGAAGAAAAAAGCTGATGACATAAAGTACAGCAAATTCATGGCTATGCTGAAGTAATTGACAATTAATCTACCACTAGTGGAGGAATTAGAGCAAATTCCTAGGTATGCAAAGTTCATGAAAGACCTCATCCCAAAGAAGAGGTCTGTTAGTTTTGAGGAGATGGACAATTTGTATCATTGTGGTGCTATTTCCACAAGGTCTGTGGTATAGAAAAAGGTAGATCTAGGAGCATTTACTATCCCATGCACTTTTGGACCTCTTGACATTGCAAAATCTCTGTGCGACCTGGGATCTAGCTGTAATACCCCGTAAAGTCCTCTTCCAGTCTAAGCCTTAGAGCGTATTCAGTAAAGTAGAAATCTGAGTCTAAAAGTTTTAGAAATATATTCCTAAGTATTAAATACTTTTAATTTTATGGAATTTCCTAAATTTCTACTTTTTTCCATATAGAGCATTGAATAAGCTTTCTATCGATACAAAATTTGCCCAAATTGGACACTCGGGTGAAGAGT
Source organism: Capsicum annuum (assembly GCF_002878395.1). Classification (NCBI taxonomy): domain Eukaryota; kingdom Viridiplantae; phylum Streptophyta; class Magnoliopsida; order Solanales; family Solanaceae; genus Capsicum; species Capsicum annuum. The sequence continues at coordinate 26,432,205 of NC_061116.1, read as the reverse complement.
TAGAGCCATTTTAATGAGACAATGTGCCACCTGGCACCTTAGAACGTCGCGAAGACAACCAAAATGGCAATTGTCAAATTCTAGTGAAACTCCGTGATTCCACCGTGTTGCGATATAGTTCCAGTTCGCAAACCAGGGGCAATGCAATTTCCACAGCGTCGTGTTATTGTGCGGTTTTCCAATTGTCCAAATTCCAGTTAATTGGCGTGATTATGGTACGTTGTAACAACATGTAAAATCAGGATTTTTTTCTATTTAATTCTAAAGGCTTTTTGGTTTTTTTTCCCCTTTTCCCCAGCCTCTATAAATACCCAGTTAAGGGATCTCAGCCTCATTTCTCTCCTTCCACTTCAAAGCTAGGGTTTCCAAAAAAATCAAACGACCCTCTCTTCTTCTCCAATGAAAAACCAAGAAAGATCAAGAGAGACTCAATAGAAAACAAAAAATCTCTCCAAAGGCCTCCAAGAAAAGAGTTTCCCAGGTATATAGATTTCGATTCTTGGGTCCTTTTCATCCAAAAAGCTCAAGTACTCTTTTCTAAAACTCAAAGATTTTATTTTTATGAGTTGTTAATGATTTATGTGATTTGAAATTGATGTTTCAGCTGTTTTTGAGTTTTGATTCATGTTTGTTTAAAAGATTTGTGAGATTTGACCCTAGTATGTGGAGTTTATATGATGTTTGTTATGAGCCCTCTTGAAGTGGTTTTCTATGTGATGTGTTCATGTCATTTGGGTGTAGAAAAGGTTGAATAAAGAAAGCATGTTCCCCATAAGTTTGATAAAAAGCTTAGGTGAAGCATAAGGGTCACTACAGTAGGTTGATTTGGAAGCCCGAAAGTATAAGCAAGTTTGTGCATGCCAAGTATTTAATAAAATGCCTTAGTGAGAAAAATGTCCCATTATAGTATAAAATCCCCAAGTAGGTGTAAACCTGTACTTGCTTAGTGTTGTGAAAGACCTTAGCGAACAAGTTGATATATGATGGTTGTAAATCCCCTAATTATGTACTCCTTGATATATGCTATGCTTTTAATACATGCCAAGTGGTTAGCAAGTAAGTTATGACACGATACTATGAAGTTTTCTCAAGTCATATGATCTTTAAATACATGTCAAGACTGATTTAGGTGTGAAGTACTTGAGGTAAGACCTTGTTGAAGGAAGTTTAATCTAGTAGTAAGTTTCCCTATGCTAGTATATGCTGATATTTCCTTAATGCTTGACGCGGCGCCTTAATGATTGTAAAGGTGAAGGTATGTTAGGTTTTCTAAATACTTGAAGAGATGCTTTAATGATAATGATGATGAATGGATGATTGTGATGATGGAGGAATGATTATGGCTTATTTTATGTTATCGAGTCCTGGGGGTATTTATATCCGATAATTTAGCTACTATCTAAAGCCCCTATCAGTTTCACAATAATTCCAGTCAAGCCATGAATGTCAGAACTCAGTGAATTATAAATGTTATATCCTCAGATAGTTACAGAACTTAAGAAATCTCAGTAATCTTAGTTATCTCTGTAATCTCCGTATTGCTAGTGATCTAGCCTCAGTCCTATCATTAGCTCAGATCCAATAGTATTCAAGTGTTTAATTCTGATCTTAGGAGTGATTCGAACAATCTATTCAAGCTCTGTATTATCAGTCAGATACCATTATTCAATATCATTTCCATCAGATATGGAACTAAGTGATCTTAGCATAACTTAGTCAGATATTTTGAGAAACATGATCAGTATCAGACTCAATTTAGTTGTGTTTAGTTAAGAATTCAGTTAGACTCTTTCAGTTGGGAGTAGAAACTAGCACCGAGCGAGGGAAGGGATGGAGGCTCCTCCCATCAGCGAGAAAGAGGTCAGAGTTGTTAGTAGCAATCCCTGACCTCCAGAACTGCGTAGCCAGTGCAGGAAAAGGTTGTCACCTCCATAGAGAGAGTATTTGACTATTATATTGCCTTAGGTCGACTTTCTGCAAGGGTCATCCGCTAGAGAGAATTGACCAGAGAGAGGTCTTTACCTGTGACACGGGTATTGACACCCTTCCAGTTGGAGTTACAGGGTAGACCCCACATGTGGTAAGTTGGGGCATGTTGGTTAAGTAACTACTTCTCACAGTTTTAATTTTAGTTTCAGATTCAGTCTCAGTCTCTGTATAGATCTTCAGAAATCAGAACTGTCAGAAACAATCATCTATCTCTATAAGAAACTCAAATTGTTCCATTGATTCATGGACCATCCATCTGATAGGCTTAGTCTCATATAGTTATTTGATATCATATTCAGAGATATGCTGCCAGATAGCTAGATCACAGTCTCAGATTCTATTGAGTATTCGTGTTGTCAGATTCAGATATGATCATTTCCTTACAATTGATAATAGCTTTCTTAATCATCCGTTAGAGAGTTTGATCTTTAATCTTGTCAGTCAAGAGCAGTAAGCTCAGAATTTACTCATCGATATAAGTACATCCATTTTATCAGTCATCATTATCAGATGAGTTAGTATCTTCGTATCTTAGTATTAGTAGTGAGTTTAGTCTGTAGTAAGGTAATATCTGATTTTCAGTCTCTAGAGTTGTAATAATTGTGACTATGATCTATGTATTCATGTATGTGTATTTGTTCTCGTGTGGCATTTTCAAGATTTTTGAGTTTAGATATTATGTATGCATGAGCCCTTGTATTTAACCAACCTCGTCTACATACTCGGTATATTCCTATACTGATGCATTTATGCTATGGTGTTCTATTTGACACCATAAGTTCAGAGGCACAGGATCAATAGTTTTCTCAGCAGTTCAATTCCAGTTATCAGCAGTAGCAGTAAGTCCTTTTCTTTCGAGGATGAATCTCAGTTTACTATTATTGCATCAGACATTGTTTATTTTTTAGTTGACGGAGTTACTTGGGGACATGTCTCATCAACTCCACAATTCAGATAGCTTTGAGGCTTTTCAGATGGATGTATTAGTATTCAGTTTTTCAGTTTTAAGTATTCATAGATGTGCTGAACACTATGGATAGTTTCCGCATTTAATTCAGATATTATGCAGTGCACAGGTATAGATATCAGTATAAGGGTTAGCTTGTGGTCCTTCGGGTCACAAGCACCATTTGAAATCTCGGGATGGGATCTTAGGGCATTACACTAGCATCAATCTGATGCTGCTAGATATTTACAAAAAGTTGGGTTTGAGAGATCCCATACCCAATAACATACGACTTAAGATGGCAGACAGGTTAGTCAAGCGAGCTTTTGGTATTTTCTATGATGTGTTGGTGAAGATTTCTAGTTTCATATTTCCTACAAATTTCGTTATTCTAGATTGCGAGGTGGATTTTAAGGTGCCCATAATCTTTGGTCAACCTTTTCTCATAACCCAATGTGTGTTGATTGATTTGCGAGCTAATAAGCTCTTATCCAGGCTAAATGATGAAGTGGAACGATTCGATGTGTGCCAATCAATGAAGTAGCAAAAACAAATGAGTGTGTTTTCCATTGTAGATGTCTATTATGAGGAAGAGCACAAAGTGACGATAGAAGAGAAATTTGTTGTTGAAACCTTGGCTGCAATGTTAATGAATTTTGATCAAGATGGTATAGAAGATTATGAGGAGACTGTATGTGCCTTAATGGGCATAGGGTCTTATTCATATGCCCCAAATAAGTTGGACTTGGACTTAGAAAATTGTCCTAGTTCACCTGCTAAGCCCTCTATAGAAAAAACACCTATCCTGGTGCTAAAAGAGTTACCCAATCATATGAGGTATGTGTTCCTGGGCAATGGGAATACACTACTTGTTATTCTTGTGGCTGACTTGGGTGAGCAGCAGGTGGAAGCACTTGATTCGATACTTTAAAGATACAAAAGAGTAATAGGTTGGACTTTTGCTGATATTATTAATATTCCTCCTGGAATCTACACTCATAAGATACAACTTGAGAAAGAATATAATCCTACCATTGAGCATCAATGCAGACTCAACCTACCAATGCAAGAGGTGGTTAAGAAGGAAATTATTAAGTGGATAGATACAGGAGTGGTTTATCCTATTTTCAATAGTAAATAGGTAATCCTGGTTCAATGTGTGCCCAAGAAAGCGGGCATGACTTTTGTTGCAAATAAAAAGAAAGAGTTAATTCCCCTCAGCCCTATGACTGGTTGGAGAGTTTCCATGGACTTCCGCAAACTAAACTCATGGACTTTAAAGGACCACTTCCCAATGCCCTTCATGGATCAAATGCTCGATCGGTTGGCAGGAAGGGGGTGGTATTGCTTTTTGGATGGATATTCTAGCTACAATTAAATCTGTATTGCTCCTGAAGATCAGGAGAAGATGAAGTTCACATGCCTGTATGGAACTTTTGCATTCAAGTGGATGTTGTTTGGGTTATTTAATGCACCCTCTACCTTCCAAATGTGTATGATGTCTATTTTCTCGGATATGGTTGAAGACACCTTGGAGTTGTTCATGGATAATTTTTCTGTGGTTGGAGATTCATTTGAATTGTGTTTGGAGAACTTGAGTAAGGCTTTCTAGAGGTGTGTGGAATTAAATCTTGTTCTTAATTGTGAGAAGTACTACTTCATGGTGAAGGAGGGCATTGTTCTCAAGATCAAAATTTCACCAAAAGGGATAGAGGTTGATCGAGCCAAGGTAGAGGTTATTGAGAAGCTACCAGAGATTATTGAGAAGCTACCACCTCCCATCTTAGTAAAAGGGGTGCGTAGTTTTCTTGGACACACTGGTTTTTACCAGAGGTTTATAAAAGACTTCTCTAAAATTATAAATCCACTTTGGAAACTTTTAGAGAAGGAAACTAAGTTCTTCTTTGACACTGCTTTCATTAAGGGATCTGAATGCGTTAAGAGAAAGTTGTTTGAGGCCCCTATCATTGTTGCACTGGACTGGTTAAAACCATTTGAGATATTGTGTGACGCAAGTGGTGTTTCCCTTGGAGCTGTGTTGAGGCAAAAGAAAGACAAATTATTTCATCCAGTTTATTATGCCAGCAAAGCACTGAATGGAGCTGAGAAAAACTACACCATCATAGAGCAGGAACTTCTAGCAGTGGTGTATGCTTTAAGAAGTTTTAGGCATGTTTTCTTGGTACTAAGGTGGTGGTACACACTGACCATGCTGCCTTGAGGTACCTAATAGGGAAGAAGGATGCTAAACCAAGGTTGATCTGGTGGGTATTACTACTTTAGAAATTTGACTTTGAGGTCAAGGATCATAAGGGATGTGAGAATCAAGGGGATGATCACTTATCCCGACTTGAAGACGGGAAAGCAGTAAAAGATGAGCTTGAGATTGATGATTCCTTTCCTGATAAGAAAGTATTGGTTGCAGTGCTCGAAAAATGCCTTGGTATGATGACTTTGCGAATTATATGGTAAGTGAGGTTGTACCATAAAATCATTTCTTTCATCAAAGGAAAAAGTTCCTTCATGATGTGACCCACTATTTTTGGGATGACCCATATCTTTTTCGGCGATGTTAAAAGGGGATTAATAGACGGTACATCCCAGAAGTAGAAATGTTGGGTATATTGGAAGCAAGCCATACTTCCCCAGTTGGAGGTCACCACGCAAGTGATCGGACTACAAGGAAAGTGCTTTTGAGTGGCTACTATTAGCCCTCTTTATTCAAGGATGCCTATGAGTTCGTGAAGGGATATGACCGATGTCAAAGGCAAGGGTCCATCTAAATGCACCATGAGATGCCAATGTCTAAAATGCTGGAGGTAGAATTATTTTATATGTAGGGCATAGACTTCATGGGGCCTTTCATGAGTTTGTTTGAAATGGAGTACATACTTGTTCCTGTTGACTACATGTCAAAATGGGTTGAGGGTGTAGCTCTAGAGGATAATGAAGGAAAGTGGGTTGTTGCATTTTTAAAGAGAAATTTCTTCTCTCGTTTTGGGGTACCCCCTACCATCATAAGCGATGGAGGATCACACTTTTGCAACAATATGTTCTGAGCCTCATTGGAAAAATATGGTGTTAAGCAACATAAGGTATCTTTGCCATATCACCCGCAAATAAGTGGGAAAGTGGAGATCTCCAATAGGGAAATCAAGGCTATCCTTGCCAAAACTGTAAATGCTAGCAGGATGGATTGATCTAAGAAGCTGGACGATGCATTATGGGCATATCGTACATCTTTTAAGACACGTATTGGCATATCTCCCTACAAATTGATTTATGGAAAGGCATGCCATTTGACAATTAAGCCAGAGCATAAAGCACTATGGTCATTGAAACATCTCAATCTGAATTGGAATGAGGCAGTAAATATGAGATTGAGGCAGCTTAATTAGATGAATGAGTTCCATCTTGGTGCTTATAAGAGAGCCGACCTGTACAAGGAACGAATGAATAAATCCCATGATCGCAGAATTGAAACGAGGGAGTTTCAGAAAGGTGACTTGGGGCTTCTATTCAACTCTAGACTCAAACTGTTTCCAGGTAAGCTCAAATCCAAATGGTATGGCCTATTTAAATTGTGTCAAGTCTACTTATCTGGAGTAGTGGAACTTGAAAATAAAGACGGTACTGTCTTCTAAGTGAATGGGAAACATGTGATACTATATATCGGTCCAAAGGACTCGATAAAGAATATTGTTACTGTCTATCTCAATGAAGTGTAAGTTATCGAGATAACTGAGTCATGCCACGACAATAAATCAGGCGCTAGTGGGAGGCAACCCATAATGTGTTATTGTAAAGCATTTATTAAATTTGTTGTTATTAGTGCATTTTTTAGGCCTTTGTGAAGTGTAAAGGATTAAAATTTCACCAAAAAGAAGGAATGGTACAGTCAAAAATAGGGGGAAAAACCTAAGCCACTGGAACAAAAGTGATGGAAAAATTGGTGGACCACCATTCCTATGATAATTCACCATTTGCTCCATCGTAAACGAGCAGAAAAATTCACTCACTGGATCAGGTTGACGGTTAAAGTGGTGAACCATCCCAAAGTTGGTGGACCATCTATTTTACTGTCAAAATTAACCTAGATGGCCTGGGTTATGGTAAGGTATGATGGTGACTTTGGTGGACCGTCAAAAATAAGGTGGACCATCCCCATGACCGTCAAAACAAAACAGAAGTACTCAGGTCTTGGTAAGTTTCGACGGCCGACCTGGTGGACCATCGAAGATCTGACAGACCATAGGGTCTGGCATCACTGTAACCCTAGTTCTGGATCGGGTCGAGATGACTCTGAAGCCTTGTAAAATGGCCTATATTTGACCCAAAAGGGATTTAAGTGATTAAAAAAGGGTGGTTGCATGCGTTTTAACCCTTTCAACTCCTTCAATTGTTCAACTCTTTTTGGGTTCAAAGAGTCTAAAGGAACTTATTAACTCTAGGAATCTATGTCCCCTTCCTTCTCTCCTATTTAAACACATCCACCCTTCTTGTTCTCCTCATCACAGTCAATTTGACATCACAATTGAAGAGTTGTTTGAATTAGTATTATTCTCTAAAGTTCCAAGCTTATCTCTCTGCAGAACCAAGGTATGTGCATAATTCTATTCTTCTTTGTCTAAATGACGCATTTAGTTGTGGATTATCTTTGGCAAGTTGATTTGTAAAGGAATTACCATCTTGTTATAGTTCCGTTGCCTTGAATTACTGAAAGTTTTCAAATAAAAGCTTGAGCATAATCTATTTAGGTGAAGTCTGAGTAACCTACATGATTAAAATGTGAAAAGTTGTGCATGATTGTTTTATAGTTGTCAAATATTGCTAAATAAATAATGTTTCTCAAAAAATTCTCGAATATATGCCAGTTGAAAGCTGAACCTGAAGAATAGGGTACGACGGTTGAAATGGTGGACCGTCATATTTATGATGGACCACCAACCTGACTGTTGCAGGGCTATGAAAATTCCAGGACACTGGATAAGGCTGGATGTCCAAAGTGGTGGACCGTCCCACCAATGGTGAACCACCATTTTGTCCGTCAAGTCATGAAATGCACTGATTTGATAGACTTTTATTGTGGACTGATTTCTTGCCTTTTTTCAGGTGCTATGGCTCCCAAACTACTAGTACACAGAGGAGGAAGATCTCAATGTGGAAGTGGTGAACACTCATCCGGATACAACACCAAACAATGTGGATGGGAAAATCCCCCACTCTCCCAGTCTGAAGAGGAGAGTGATGATAGTAATCGCAATACCAATTCAATCCCAGACGAGGCCATAGCTGATATCACTCCACCTGAGCTGGCTGATGTTGAAACTGAGGATTCCAACGTAGAAGGGTAAGCTGAAGCAGATAGTGTAGAAACTAAACCTGAGGATGCTAATGCTGTTAGATATAAGGATCCTCAAGTTTGGAAGGCGATTAAATGGAATATAGAAGGAGCGCATGAAAATTTCTATGATGGGTTAACACCCACTGTGAGAGGAATCAAAAGGTCATTTACGGAAGAGCATCAGATTGTGACCAAGGACTTACATTGTAACATCCCGATTCGCTGAACCGGAATACTACACGGTGCTCATGACCCTGAGGGACCACAAGCTAACCCATGACTGATATCTGTACCTGTATACTACAAATCATGATATAATAATGCGGAATACATAGAACTATAAGGCCATAAGATTCAACTGAATAAAACCATGTGGGTAAAAATACCCAAAACAAATCTGAACGTAAATTTGAACATAAATCTGAAAGCCTCTAAACTATCTAAATAAGGAGTTGAAGGAACATGTCTCCAACTAACTTCGTAAAACTGAACTGAAGAAATAAATAAATGAATCAAATCATATTGTCCTCATTGATT
>NC_061116.1:26334525-26423289 GCF_002878395.1 Capsicum annuum | reverse complement strand
TGCGGAATACATAGAACTATAAGGCCATAAGATTCAACTGAATAAAACCATGTGGGTAAAAATACCCAAAACAAATCTGAACGTAAATTTGAACATAAATCTGAAAGCCTCTAAACTATCTAAATAAGGAGTTGAAGGAACATGTCTCCAACTAACTTCGTAAAACTGAACTGAAGAAATAAATAAATGAATCAAATCATATTGTCCTCTAATCAATGAGGACTCACTGTGTCTCTGCGACTGGAATGCTACCGCTACTGCTGGGCTGGAGCTCGTGTCTCGGAACCTATGGTGTAACATAAAAAGAAAGCACCATAGCTCAAATGCATCAGTACAACTGGAGTACTGAATATATGAGGAAGGTAGGCTAAACATAAAGGGTTTCATGCATGAACAACACTGACTGACTAATATGAACGTGGGAGTGCAAACACACATATATAGAAACTGGGACCACGAATATGTAATAGCATGACCTGTAAGCTAGTACATGGTTTACTGATAACTATCATGACTGATACTGAAACTGATAACATGGACGACTATATCTGATAATCCTATATATATTGAAATCTGAAGAACGCCCTGAGTTCTTTTACTGAGACTGATAATAAAACTGTGGGAAGTAGTGTTTAACCAACATGCCCCATGTATGCCATTATGGCTAATATGGGGTCCAATCTCTGCCCCGACTGGAGGGGTGTCAATACCGTGCCACGGGTAAGGACAGCTGTGAGTGACCCTTATCTGGCAGTTACTCAATGAGAATGGTAGGAACCTTAAACTGATGGGTTAAGCCACCTCATTAACCCTAATCTGATGGGTTAAGATGTCTCAACCTATACTGGCTATGTAGTTCTGGAACACAAAGATGACTACTGAGAATCACACCCTGAACTGGCCGGTGAATTCCCATCCTTTGGTTCACTCGGTGCTAGCCTCTACTCCCATCTGCAGGGACTGAACATGAATAACTGATTGTGCATGACTTAATCTTACTGAATTTCGTCGACTGGCGGAATGTTACTGATATCTAACAACTGACTATGATCATGAGGTTTTCCTGAGTCACATGACTGACTGAAGTCTATGGAATCATAGCTTGAGTTCGGATATTATGAAACATGACATGGATCTAGGTACACAGCTAAAATTTTCGGGTACAACTACCCCCAGGACTCGATGGAAGGAAACTAACACACATGACTGACTTGATCATAAGAGTATAGTCCATAATTTATAATATCATAAGTAGGGATCTCATACTAAGCATGGTTATCAATAATGTATTGCATGGAAAGGATTTCATATCACATGGAAGTACTTGCAAAATCTTAATATCATATTCATTGCATAATCATATTGACAACACATACCAATAGCATGGAAATTCATGTGGATTGCATGTCTATCATTCATCTTGTTCATAAGTAGGATTTGCAAGTAAACATAGCATAATCTCATAAGAATAGTTCATGAGTATTCCAACAACATTTACAAGGCACATTATCAACATAGAAGTCATTGGAACGTAAGGGCATATCATCAATCCTTCACTTAGTCACAATTTAGCTATATTGTATGATTTCTAGTTTCTCAGGCATTTTATCAAACACCTTACATTCACATTTTAAGCATAGGTGAAATCATCAAATTATATATTATGAACAACCAAATTTACATGTTTCCAACTCATATGATATCATGAAATTCAAAAAAACATATAAAGATTCCATCTTGGGAATCACCCAATATCAACAACATGATCATCAACACCCAACAATATATAGAAATCATAATTTATAATGAAAATGAGGGTTTTTGAGCTTTATGAATGAAAGGGATCCACAAATCAACTCACGCATACCTTAGAAGGAAGATTCTTGATGATTGATGGAGCAATTTCCCTGAAATCAGAGCTTCAAGCATAGTTACGCAACCCTAGTTGTTTTTTTCTCTTTTAGTGATCTTGGATGATGAGCTTTGAGATGATAATAGGGTTTTAATATGTTTAGAAGCTATATATTTCATAGGGTTAAGTTTAGGGAGTGTAAGAAGTGTTAAATGACTTAATTACCCTTAAAATAACTCAAAACGGAGTGTTTTTGGCACCCAAGTGATTGCCTAAGCTAGATTGGGCAGCGTCTAATCAATCGCCTATGTTTGGGTTGGGCGGCGCCTAACCAATAGCCTATCCTTATTGTCTCTCACGAAAATAGGGATAACTTTTCGCTTGGGTATTGGATTAAGGTGAAATTGGTATCGTTGGAAAGCTAATTTGATTCTGTACAATTTGATGGGACTAAATCAGCAGAAATACCATAATAACATTGAGTTACACTCATTCAAAGATGACCTTTGCAAAAATCGAACACTAAAACTTGATGGATTCAAAAACTCTTTGCTTGTATTACCTTAAGTGACTCATATGAACATGCTTAATGCATCATAAGCTATCCGATCACTAGGATATTCATTGTAAGTCATGTACTCAAGTATGAGTCACAGGATAGGAGATTTCATACATAAGAATACTTATTCACTTCATAGCTTAGAAACATGCGGGGTATTACAATATCTCCCCCTTGGGAACATTCGTCCTCGAATGAGAATTTACTGAGAAAGGATACAAGACCATTGAACCTGAACTGAACACGAAGAACTGAAACTTGATCGCATGACTGTCATGCTAAACATACTAAACTCGTGCATATCTGATTCACGGACAACTAATATATGAATGCATGACTGAGTATGAAATGGTTAATAGGTACCAAGTTTATACTGGAAACATGAACGTGAAACTGAATAAGATTAAGGAGAAATGTTACCTTGATCTTGATCTGAATTGGTGGGGAAGAAGGATAGTTCGTACGCATATCTGCTTCTACTTCCCAAGTATCTCCCTCATGAGACTGATTTTGCCAAAGAACCTTGACTAGAGGGACTTTTTTGTTCCTCAATCTACGAGTCTGATAATCTAAGATTTCAACTGGAATCTCTTCATAGGAGATGCTCTTCTTAATGTCGATGCTCTGAATACAGACAACAACCGTTGGGTCATCTATGCGCCTCTTTAGCAAAGATACATAGAAGACTGCATAGACTGAGGCTAGATCTGAAGGCAGCTCAAGCTCATAAGCTACCTTACCGAAGCGACAAAGAATTCTGAAGGGATCGACATATCGGGGACTGAGTTTCCCTTTCTTGCCGAACCTCTTCACTCCCTTCATGGGAGAGATCTTAAGATAGACATAATGATTGACCTCAAACTCAAGATCCTTTCTACGAACATCTACATAGGACTTCTGTCGGCTCTGAGCAGCCCGAAGTCTCTCTCTGATCAACTGAACTTTCTCTAAGGCATCAAATACTAAGTCAGGACCTATGATTGAGGCCTCAATAACTTTGAACCAACCAATCAGACATCTACATCTCCTACCATAGAAAGCTTCAAATGGATCCATCTGAAAACTAGAATGATAGCTATTGTTGTATGCAAACTCAATCAAAGGCAAGTGGTCATCTGAACTTCCCTTAAAGTCAATTGTACACGCCCTTAGCATATCTTCAAGAGTCTGAATAGTCCTCTTTGCTTGACCATCTGTCTGAGGATAAAATACTGTACTGAGATGGACTTGGGTATCGAGACCCTTTTGGAATGCTTTCCAAAAGTAAAAGTGAACTGGGTACCTCTGTCTGAGATGATAGATAGTGGAATACCGTGTAACCTGAGTAACTCCCTGATATAGAGTTTGGCATAATCCTTAGTGGAATAAAAAGTACAAACAGGAAGGAAATGAGCTGACTTGGTCATTCTATCTATAATGACCCAGACTGAATCATGCTGATGATGAGTTATAGGCACCCATTACGAAGTCCATGTTAACTTCTTCCCACTTCCAAGTAGGAATGGTAAACTCTTGCATGGACCCAATAGGTTTCTGATGCTCTATCTTAACCTACTGATATGTAGAGAACTTAGCCACGAACTCTGCAACATCTCTTTTCATCCCACTCCACCAATAGATCTCCCACATGTCGCGGTACATCTTAGTGGCACCTGGAAGAATAGAGTATCGCGCACCATGCACTTCTGCAAGTATTCACTGCCTCAATTCATCTACACCTAGAACACATAGACGACCCTGACAACGAAGAACACCATCTCACCCTTGGGAGAAAACCTAGACTTTCTGATTATAAACCCACTCTTTGAGCTTGACAAGGCTAGGATCCCTGTCTTGTTTCTCTTTCACATAGGAAACTAGAGATGACTCTGAACTACTATGAATACATACACCACCCTTTGAATAATCGACTGAGCAAACGCCTAGTCTGGTAAGCTAATGGATCTCTTGAGCCATTTTTTCTTACTATCCTCAACGTGAGAAATACTACCCATGGAGAGTTGACTGAGAGTGTCGGCCATAACATTGGCTTTGCCCGGATGATAAAGAACACTCATGTCTAATCCTTCAAGAGCTCTAACCACCTTCTCTGGCAAAGATTGAGATCTTTTTAGAAAAAGACATATTGGAGGCTTTTATGGCCTGTGAAGACATCTACATGAAATCCATAGAGATAATGCCTCCAAATCTTCAAGGAAAAAACTACTGCTTCTAACTCAAGATCATAAGTAGGATAATTCTTCTCCTGGAGGCGTAGGCTATGGCCTTACTATGCTGCCTGAGGACACAACTTAAACCCACTCTGGATGCATCACAATAGACTACAAAACCGTCTAAACCATCTGGAATAGCTAGAACTGGAGCGGAGGTGAGTTGAGTCTTCAACTTTTGAAAGCTCTTCTCGCATGAATCTAACCACTGAAACTTAATCTTCTTCTGAGTCAATCTGTACATGGGAGATGCAATAGAATAAAATCCCTCGACAAATCGTCTGTAATAGCCAGCCAAACCTAAGAAACTCCTAATATCTGATGGAGATACGGGTCTGGGCCAGTTTCTTACTGCCTCAGTTTTTTGAGGATCTACTCTAATGCGATCACCGAAAAAAATATGGCCAAGGAATGCTACTGATCTTAGCCAAAATTTGCACTTGCTGAACTTAGCGAATAATTAATGATCCCTGAGAGTCTAAAGAACAATCTTGAGATGGTCTGTATGATCATGCTCTGTACGAGAATAGACCAGAATATCATCTATGAAGACTATGACAAACATGTCCAAGTACTGCTTGAACACACGGTTCATCAAATCCATAAAAACTCTAGGGTCATTGGTAAGACCAAATGACATGACTAAAAATTCAAAGTGACCATACTGAGTACGGAAAGTTGTGTTCAAAATATCATATTCTCTAACTCTAAGCTGATGATAGCCTGATCTGAGGTCTATCTTACAGAAGTAACTGGCACCCAGAAGTTGGTCGAATAAATCATCAATCCTGGAAAGAGGATATCTGTTCTTGACCGTGACCTTGTTGAGTTTACAGTAATCAATACACATCCTAAGAGAACTATTTTTCTTATATATGAATAATACTAGCGTACCATATGGGGAAACGTTGGGTCTGATGAATCTCTTATCTAAGAGATCCTTCAACTGATCTTTCAGTTCCTTATGTTCTGTTGGTGTCATTCAGTATGGCGGAATAGAATAGGTTGACTATCCGAAAGAAGGTCTATCCCAAAGTCTATTTCCCTTTTCGGAGGAATGCCTGGAAGATCTTTGGGAAAGATATTTGAGTATTCATTAACAACAGGGACTATTTCAAGGCTGGGATATTCAGAGCTAGAATCTTTAACATGCACGAGATGATACACACACCCCTTAGAAATCATTTTCCTTTCCCGAAGGTAGGAAACAAGTTGACCCCTAAACACTAAAATGCTACCCTTTTACTCTAGGATGGGGTTATTCGGGAATTGAAACTAAACTATCCTGTTTCTGCAGTCAACTGTGGCATAGCAATAATGAATCCAATCCATGCTGAGAATGACATCAATATCAGTTATCTCTAACTCCACTTGACTGGTGGCCGTTCATTCTATGCAACCATGGACTGAGCAAGCATGGTAAATACGGCTCTAAACTCCGCATGGGAAACACGTTCGCCCAAAGGATCTTCGGGCTGAGGAGCTGGCTGGTTTCTTCTCTTTAGGGCCATGGTCTGGAATAAGAGAAGAGTGGATTAGACTAACAGTTAACTTATGATTATGCTCACTAGCAGGACATGAATAATAAAAAAAGGGGACTGTTCTTAAAACATCTTATAACCTCCAGCACATAAATGTGGCGCGCAACACACCCATGTACAAGACTCTACTAGATGTGGTTTTCAGACTTCCTAGGACTCTGTTGAACCTTAGGCTCTGATACCAAGTTTGTAACACCCCGATTCACTAAACCTAAATGCTACACGATGCACATGACCCCGAGGGACCACAACCTAAACCATGACTGATATCTGTACCTATATACTGCAAATTATGATATAATAATGCGGAATACATAGAACTATAAGGCCATAAGGTTAAACTGAATAAAACCATGCGGGTGAAAATACCCAAAACAACTCAATCTGAACGTAAATCTAAACATAAATCTGAAAGCCTCTAAACTATCTAAATAATGAGTTGAAGGAACATGTCTCCAACTAACTCCGTAAAACTAAAATGAAGAAATAAATAAATAAATAAATAAAATCATATTATGCACGAATCAATGAGGACTCACCGTGTCTCTTCGACTGGAATGCTACCGCTACTGCTGGGCTGGAGCTCGTGCATCGAAACCTATGGTGTAACATGAAACGAAAGTACCATAGCGCAAATGCGTCAGTACAACTGGAGTACTTATTATACGAGAAAGGTAGGTTGAACATAAAGGGTTTCATGCATGAACAACACTGACTGACTAATATGAACGTGGGAGTACAAACACACATATATATAAACTGGGATCGTGAATACATGATAGCATGACCTGTAAGCTAATACATGGTTTACTAATAACTATTATAACTGATACTGAAACTCATAACATGGATGACTGTATCTGACAGTCCTATATATACTGAAATTTGAAAAACACCCTGAGTTCTTTTACTGAGACTGATAGTAAAACTGTGGGAAGTAGTGTTTAACCACATGCCCCATGTATGTTGTTATGGCTAAACTGGGGTCCAATCTCTGCCCCGACTGGAAGGGTGTCAATACCGTGCCACGGGTAAGGACAGCTGTGAGTGACCCTTATCTGGCGGGTACTCAATGAGAACGGTGGGAACCCTAAACTGGTGGGTTAAGCCACCTCATCAACCCTAATCTGACGGGTTAAGATGTCTCAACCTACGTAGGCTACGTAGTTCTGGAACACAAGGATGACTACTAAGAATCACACCCTGAACTGGCGGGTGAGTTCCCATCCTTGGGTTCACTCGGTGCTAACCTCTACTCCCATCTAGAGGGACTAAACATGAATAACTGATTGCGCATGACTTAATCTTACTGAATTTCATTGACTGGCGGAATGTTACTGATATCTAACAACTGACTAAGATCATGAGGTTTTCCTAAGTCACATGACTGACTGAAGTCTATGGAATCATAGCTTGAGTTTGGATATAGTGAAATATGACATGGATCTAGACACACAGCTATAGTTTTTGGGTAAAAGTACCCCCAGGACTCGATGGAAGAAAACTAACACACATGACTGACTTGATCATAAGAGTAGAGTACATAATTTATAATAAGATAAGTAGGAATCTTATACTAAGCATAGTTATCAACAATGTATTGCATGGAAAGGATTTCATATCACATGGAAGTACTTGCACAATCTTAATATCCTATTCATTGCATAATCATATTGGCAACACATACCAATAGCATGGAAATTCATGTGGATTGCATGTCTATCATTCATCTTGTTCATAAGTAGGATTTGCAAGTAAACATAGAATAATCTCATAAGAATAGTTCATAAGTATTCCAACAACATTTACAAGGCACATTATCAACATAGAAGTCATTGGAATGTAAGGGCATATCATGAATCCTTCACTTAGTCACAATTTAGCTATATTGCATGATTTCTAGTTTCTCAGGTATTTTATCAAACACCTTACATGCACATTTTAAGCATAGGTGAAATCATCAAATTATACATTATGAACAACCAAATTTACATGTTTCCAACTCATATGATATCATGAAATTCAAAAAAACATACAAAGATTCCATCTTGGGAATCAACCAATATCAACAACATGATCATCAACACCCAACAATATAGAAATCATACTTTGTAACAAAAAAGAGGTTTTTTGAGCTTTATAGATGAAAGGGATCCATAAATCAACTCACACATACCTTAGAAGGAAGATTCTTGATGATTGACGGAGCAATTTCCTTGAAATCGGATCTTCAAGCTTAGTTACGTAACCCTTGTTGTTTTTTTCTCTTTTAGTGATCTTGGATGATGAGCTTTGAGATGATGATAGGATTGTAATATGTTTAGAAGCTATATATTTCGTAGGGTTAAATTTAGGGACGTGTAAGGAGTGTTAAAAGACTTAATTACCCTTAAAATAACTCAAAACGGAGTGTTTTGGCACCTGGAACTGATTTAGGCGGCTCCCAAGTGATTGCCTAAGCTAGGTTAGGCATCGCCTAAATAATCGCCTATGTTTGGGTTGGTCGACGCCTAACCAATCGCCTATCCTCACTGTCTCTCACGAAAATAGGCATAACTTTTTGCTCGGGTATTGGATTAAGGTGAAATTGGTATCGTTGGATAGCTAATTCGATTCTCTACAATTTAGTGGGTCTAAATCATCCAAAATACCACATTAAAATCGAGTTATACCGGTTCAAAGATGACCTTTGCAAAACTGAACACTAAAACTTGATGGATTCAAAAACTCTTTGCTTGTATTACCTTAAGTGACTTATATGAACATGCTTAATGCATCATAAGCTATCCTATTACTAGGATATTCATTGTAAGTCATGTACTCAAGTATGAGTCACAGGATAGGAGATTTCATACGTAGGAATACTTATTCACTTCCTATCTTAGAAACATATGGGGTATTACAATATCTCCCCCTTGGAAACATTCGTCCTCGAATGAGAATTTACTGAGTAGGGATACAAGACAATAGAACCTAAACTGAACAGGAAGAATTGAAAGTTGATCTCATGACTGACAAGCTAAACATACTGAACTCATGCATATCTGATACACGGACAACTGACACATGAATGCATGACTGAGTATGAAACGTCTAATAGGTACCAAGTTTATACTGGAAACATGAACATGAAATTGAATGAGATTAAGGAGAAATATTACCTTGAGCTTGATCTAAATTGGCGGGAAAGAGGTGAGGATACTTGGTACGCATATCTGCTTCTGCTTCCCAAGTAGCTCCCTCATGAGACTGATTTCTCCAAAGAACCTTTACTAGAGGGACTTTTTATTCCTCAATCTACGAGTCTGATAATCTAAGATTTCGACTAGAATCTCTTCATAAGAGAGGTTGTTATGAATGTCGATGCTCTGAATAGGGACAACAAATGCTAGGTCTGCTATGCACTTCTTTAGCAAAGAGACATGGAAGACTAGATGGATTGAGGCTAGATCTGAAGGCAACTCAAGCTCATAAGCTACCTTGCTGAAGTGATAAAGAATTCTGAAGGGACCAACATACTGGGGACTGAGTTTCCCTTTCTTGCCGAATCTCTTCACTCCCTTCATGGGAGAGATCTTAATATAGACATAATCATTGACCTCAAACTCAAGATCCTTTCTACAAACATCTGCATAGGACTTCTATCGGCTCTAAGCAGCCTGGAGTCTCTCTCTAATCAACTGAACTTTCTCTAAGGCATCAAATACTAAGTCAGAACCTATGATTGAGGCCTCATTACCTTCGAACCAACCAATTGGAGATCTACATCTCCTACCATAGAGAGCTTCGAATGGAGCCATCTGAATACTAGAATGATAGCTATTGTTTTATGCAAAATCAATCAAAGGCAAGTGTTCCTCCCAACATCCCTTGAAGTCAATTGCACACGCCCTTAGCATATCTTCAAGAGTCTGAATGGTCCTCTCAGCTTGACCATCTATCTGAGGTTGAAATGTTGTACTGAGATGGACTTGGGTACCTAGACCATTTTTGAATACTTTCCAAAAGTTTGAAGTGAACTGGGTACCTCTGTCTGAGATGATAGATAGTGGAACACCGTGTAACCTGAGTAACTCCCTAATATAGAGTTTGGCATAATCCTCGATGGAATAAGAAGTACGAATAGGAAGGAAATGAGCTAACTTGGTCATTCTATCTATAATGATCCAGACTAAATCATGCTGATGATGAGTTCTAGGCAAACCCGTCATGAAGTCTATGTTAACTTCTTTCCACTTCCAAATAGGAATAGTGAACTCTTGCATGGAACCACTAGGTTTCTGATGCTCTATCTTGACCTACTGATATGTAGAGCACTTAGCCACAAACTCTGCAACATCTCTTTTCATCCCACTCCACCAATAGATCTCCTGTATATCACGGTACATCTTAGTGGCCCCTGGATGAATAGAGTATCGCGCACCATGCACTTCTACAAGTATTCGCTGCCTTAATTCATCTTCACCTGGAATACATAGACGACCCTAAAAATGAAAAACACCATCTTCCCCTTAGGAGAAAACCAAGACTTTCTGATTCTGAACTGACTCATTTTGCTTGACAAGGCTAGGATCCCTATCTTGTTTCTCTTTCACCTAGGAAACTAGAGATGACTCTGAACTACTATGAATATATACACCACCTTCTGAAGAATCGACTAACCAAACGCCTATTCTGGCAAGCTGTTGGATCTCCTAAGCAATCTTTTTCTTACTATCCTCAATGTGGGAAATACTACCCATAGAGAGTCGACTGAGAGCGTCGGCCACAATATTGGCCTTGCCTGGATGATAAAGAACACTTATGTCATAATCCTTCAAAAGCTCTAACCACCTTCTCTGGAGAAGATTGAGATCTTTCTGGGAAAAAACATACTGGAGGCTTTTATGGTCTGTGAAGACATCTACATGAAATCCAGAGAGATAATGCCACCAAATCTTTAAGGCAAAAACTACCGATGCTAACTCAAGATCATAAGTAGGATAATTCTTCTCATGTGGCTTTAACTGTCTGGAGGCATAGGCTATGGCCTTACCATACTGCATAAGGACACAACCGAAACCCACTCTGGATGCATTACAATAGACTATAAAACTGTCTGAACTATCTGGAATAGCTAGAACTAGAGCGAAGGTGAGTCGAGTCTTCAACTCTTGAAAGCTTTTCTCGCATAAATCTAACCACTGAAACTTAATCTTTTTCTAAGTCAATCTGAACATGGGAGATGCAATAAAAGAAAATCCCTCGACAAATCGTCTATAATAGCCAGCCAAATGTAAGAAACTCCTAATATCTGATGGAGATACGGGCCTGGGCTAGTTTCTTACTGCCTCGATTTTCTGAGGATCTGTTCTAATGCCATCACCGGAAACAATATGGCCAAGGAATGTGACTAAGTGACCCTTATCAAACGGTGGGAACCCTAAACTGACGAGTTAATCCACCTCATCAACCCTATTCTAACGGGTTAAGAAGTCTCAACCTACGCTGGCTACATAGTTCTGGAACACAAAGATGACTACTAAGAATCACACCCTGAACTGGCGGGTGTGTTCCCATCCTTGGGTTCACTCGGTGCTAACCTCTGAACATGAATAACTGACTGTGCATGACTTAATCTTACTGAATTTTGTTGAATGGTTAATGTTACTGATATCTAACAACTGGATAAGATCATGAGGTTTTCGTGAGTCACATGACAGACTTAAGTCTATAGAATCTTAGCTTGAGTTCATATATAGTGAAACATGAAATAGATCTAGGCACACAGCTATAGTTTTCGGATACAAGTACCCCCAAGACTCGATGGAAGGAAACTGACACACATGACTGACTTAATCATAAGAGTAGAGTCCATAATTTATAACATCATAAATAGGGATCTCATACTAAGCATAGTTATCAACAATGTATTACATGGAAAGTATTTCATATCACATGGAAGTACTTGCACAATATTAATATCATCTTCATTGCATAATCATATTGGCAACACATACCAATAGCATGGAAATTCATGTGGATTGCATGGCTATCATACATCTTGTTCATATGTAGGATTTACAAGTAAACATAGCATAATCTCATAAGAATAGTTCATGAGTATTACAACAATATTTACAAGTCGCATTATAAACATAGAAGTCATTGGAACGTAAGGGCATATCATGAATCCTTCACATAGTCATAATTTAGCTATATTGCATGATTTCTAATTTCTTAGGTATTTTACCAAATACCTTACATGCACATCTTAAGCATAGGTGAAATCATCAAATTATACATCATGAACAACCAAATTTACATGTTTCCAACTCATATGATATCATGAAATTCAAAAAAACATATAAAGATTCCATCTTGGGAATCACCCAATATCAACAACATGATCATCAACACACAACAATATAGAAATCATACTTTATAATGAAAAAGAGGGTTTTTAAGCTTTATGGATGTAAGAGATCCATAAATCAACCCACTCATATCTTAGAAGGAAGATTCTTGATGATTGACGGAGCAATTTACTTGAAGTCAGATCTTCAAGCTTAGTTATGCAACCCTTGTTGTTTTTCTCTCTTTCAATGCTCTTGGATGAAGAGCTTTGAGATGATAATAGGGTTTTAATATGTTTAGAAGTTATATATTTCGTAGGGTTAAGTTTAGGGACGTGCAAGGAGTGTTAAAAGACTTAATTACCCTTAAAATAACTCAAAACGGAGTATTTTTGGCACCTGGAACTGACTTAGGCAGTGCCCAAGTGATTGCCTAAGCTAGGTTGGGTGGCGCCTAACCAATCTCCTATGTTTGGGTTGGGCGGCACCTAACCAATCGCCTATCCTCACTGTCTCTCACGACAATAGGGATAACTTTTTGCTCGGGTATTTCATTATGGTGAAATTAGTATCATTGGAAAGATAATTCGATTCCCTACAATTTGATGGGTCTAAATCAGCCAAAATACCATATTAACTTCAATTTATAACCGTTCAAAGATGACCCTACAAAATCAAACACTAAAACTTGATGGATTCAAAAACTCTTAGCTTGTATTACCTTAAGTGACTCATATGAACATGCTTAATGCATTATAAGCTATCCTATCTCTAGGATATTCACTGTATGTCATGTACTCAAGTATGAGTCACAGGATAGGATAAGAGAATTCTTTGCAAATTACCTTGCACTGGTAGAAGAGGATTTCCCAAAGGGGACATTAATTATAAATTTGCCAGACAGAGAGTTTGTATCTGTCCGAGGAGTCACAGTTGATATTTCATCCCAAACAATTAATAGGATGTTAGCCAGACCAGAGTACGAGTCCCCGCTTTCTGTGCTTGATCTTGAGTATAGATTGAGAAATACTTTCACTAAAAGGCCTTGGGTGGCCTTATTCATAACTGAGGATGGTAACCCCTCTTGGTTGACCAACTCATGGGAGTGTATTACAAAATACTTCCTTAGTTTTAAGGCTAAATTCTGGTGGGTTATTGTTCGTTTGAGGTTAATGCCAACAAAAAGGGATTGGAACTTGGATAAACACAGAGTTTTATTTGTGGCAAGCTTGATATTAGGGCTTCAAATTGACTTTGGTCAGATAAGTACAGATGAGATGTTCGTGAGGGAACACAAAATCTGTAGTTCATTGCCATTTCTGTGCTTAATCACAGCTTTATGCTGGAAGGCTAGTGTTCCCTTGATTAGCGAAGTAGACAATGAAGTCCAGGCTATATATAAAAAAGACCTTTGAAGTCAAAGAATGACTCAAAGTTTGAGATGTATGTCACTAAACCTCCAACTTATCAAACTCAATCTGCACTAGCTCCGGATACTACAGAAATGCCCATAAGTATGCCTTTGCCCATTACCACCTATGTGATACCCAAGTACGTACCCCAAGGCACATCTGCATGGTCAGGTTCTACACAATCGATGGGTGGAGCAGATTTTGCTAAATACAGGTGCACACCAAAAAACTTTGCTAAGTTAGTAAAGACGTAAAAGGGGTTTCAGAGATAGTTAGATAAGGGGGATGCAGTCTTCAAGTACTTTATTGATAAGATTGTGGTTGATGCAGTTCTTCCATTCCAAATAATTTATACTAGGATGGACACCATGAAACTTTGTATCAAAAAAAGGCTTGATTCACTGTCCCTCCTCAACCTTGCCAAGCTGATGGCTAAATTTGAACAAGTAAAGAAGGATATTGCAGAGATGAAGAGTAAGTAGCCACAACAGCCTATTCTTGACCCAACTTTGGTGGAAAGTAACGTTGATGAGGGTATTGTGGACTTGATGGGCAGAGTAGTGAAGGATAAAGGGAAGGAGCAAATGGATGAAAAAACTATAAGGAAAGAAGCAAAGAGATGAAAGAGAGAAGAAATGACACCAGAACAACGAGAACGGCATGATATAAAGAGAGCTCAAAAGAATTCACTGATAGATGAAAAAAGAGGAAAAATAAAGAAGAAGACGAAGAAGCAGGGGTATCCACTAGTGCTTCCCCAGTAAGGGGGCACAGTACAGGATCTGTTCGAGAGACTATTTCTCCAATCTTGGTGGTTGAGGTTATGAGCGCCCCTACCACTAAAGGGGCAAAAATTGCACAAGGAGAGAACACAGGATCCTCGCTAGACTACACAGATACCTTAGATGAATAAGAGGCAAAATAAGTAAAACCATTTCCCTGTGCTTTAAATCAATGCTTTGAGGACAATGCATCTATTTTTGTATGTGGGTGGTGTACTTGTATCATGGTTGGTTGTGTTGCGATATCTTTTCCTCTATGTGTTATCTAGTAGAATCGGCATGTCTAGAGTGTTTTATTTTTTCATCTCTAATTTTCTAAGGTTGTGATGTAAATATGAGTGTTTAATGTTATTTATAAAAATTTTCCATGTTCCAGTAACCCTTTGTAGATATGAATAATGAATGGTGTTTGCATAAGAATATGAGCATGAATGTGTAATTATTTACTCTAATTATGTATCATATATGCATAACCTTCAGTGAGTCTGTATTTGGCATTAACAGGTAAGAGGTGCATAAATCATGTGATAGAAATCCTAAGAGCAGAAAAAGAAGTTTAACTCAATTGTCACTATGTGTTTAAGGATTTGTCTTGAGTTCTTGCATAGTGTAGTGCATAGTACTTGCTTGAGTCATTGATACTATTCTCTAACTGATTCAATAGGATAGGATGATAGGCCCCCTTATAATTTTTGTCCACTTATCCTAAATAATTAACCTCTCTAATTTTTTTCTCTCACTCAAACCTGTTTTGAGCTTTTTAGTAGCTTTCTTCATTTCATATAACTATAACTAACTCTCCGTAGGGTATTAGCATTCAACTCTGGCCCTGGCACAATATTGGGCATTATGCACCTTAACTTAGGTAAAACACCTAAGTTGAGAGTGGTTATTGTCAAAATGTAAGCACCCAGTGGAAAGTTGGTTTAGAATATAGTTTAAAGGCATTTGGACCAGATCTATTCAAAGATGTTGTGCACCTTAAGCTTACTGCATCAGCATAAGTTGAGGGTGGCTAATGCTTGAAAAAAAAATTATTGTAAGCAAGATGATTAAAATAGCAGCTTGGGGAAGAAAAGTTTCTAGGGCAACGAGAGTTAAGCCTTAATGAGTCAGTTTACCCAAAAGAGTACCCTTACCAAGCCTGAAGCCTCATTACAAGCATTGAAAAGACCTGTTTAAGCCTAGCGAATTAGCTTTGAGGGTGTGTTAAATGGAAAGGGCAATCCTATGGGTACCTGGACTATGCTTGTAACTTCATTATTGTGAGGGAACTAGACTTTGCTTAGTTCTGCTAATCATCGTGGGATATGACATCCATGTTACGTGTGCTGAATTTTAATGAATGTTGGGTGTAAAACATGCTGGTTGAAACTCATGTGAGTGAAATGATGAGTGAATGGTTGCGTCAAAGTAATTCATTAGTTGGTTGCTTATCATGGTATGGTTCATGTTTGTAATTGGATACTTAGTTGCTTGAGGACAAGTAATGCTATCAAGTTGAGGGTATTGATGTTCCGGCTTTCGACGTAAAAATTTACATTATTTTCTTGAGAAAGTTACATGTTTTCAAGAAACTAAGCTTTTGTTTAGTGATGTTTTTTAATATTTCAGGGTAAGGATCTAGATGAAGAAAAAGTCTTAGAGAAGTGGCAGAAAAACACTTCTAACGGTCAAAATGGTGTACCGTGAGTCTTGTGACGGATCACCAAATTGACCGACAGGCCTAAACAGAACCAAAGACTTCAAGCCTTACAGCGACGGACCAAATGATGTACTGTCAGTCTTGTGAGGTACCACTAAATTGACCATTAGTGTCATCTAAAACTAGGCTTCCTAAAGGACTCAGCGACGAACCAAGTGGTGGACTGTCAGTATTATGACGGACCACCAAGTTGGTTGTCAAAGTTCATTCAAAACCCGTACCCCTGAAGGACTCAATGATGGACCAAATGGTGGACCGTCAGTCTTACGACGGACCACCAATTTGGCCATCAATCTTATCCAAAAAGTGACCTACCCAGATCAGCATTGATGGGCCGAATGGTGGACCGTCAACTATGCGACGGACCACCAATTTGACCATCACTTTGGATGCAAATTTTATGATTTTGAATTTTAAATCGTTTTAGCTGGGAACATATAAATACCAAGTATTATGGTTTGGTAGGCATCTTTTGTCTTCAGTTGCATATTTCTCTTCTATTGAGAGTTTTGCGCGACTTTTCATTGACATTTGAATCTAGAGATTGTGAGGTAATGATTATTTTTTCATAGTTTCCATCAAAGATTGAGAAGAACAATACTGTAACTTTTGTAAGTACTTTTCTAAAGTTATTTATAAACATCACTATAACTTTGTTTTTTGAAATGGAGATGGGTAGCTAAATTCCCATAAATAGTGTTATTGGAGCCTTGATGTAAAGAATTATTTTGGGATTGTGAATGGATTTGTCTTCTAACATCTATCAAAATTGCATGATTCTTTCCTCATTTTAATGACATCTCTTGGTTGCAAACTTGAGAAGTGAGCCCATGAACTCCACTTGTCTGACAAGAAAGTGGATGTTGGGAAAAAGAGTAATTCACATTAGCTTCATAGGTTTAGCCTTCTGGTTAACGGTTTGATGCCTTAGTAAGATCAATCCTCATGAGAGTGTTATTGAATAATTCATGAATCCTTTAAGTTCAATAGAAGTAAAGGGTGAAATACTCACTAGGTTGAGAAACACATGGGTAATATTTAGAATTCAATAATTCTTGCAATTGGAAACATAAGTTAGAATTCGAACACAAACTCAGAACCCTAGTTGTTTGAACATCTTGGTGAGCATAACTCTAGTTAATTTATTCTCATTGCAACTATATCTATATTTACTCTCAGTAGCTGGGAATTTATGGAACATCAACCCAAAAGAACACCATTAACATTTCCAAATCGCCTTTATTTTGGAGCCTTAGATCAACAGTCTAATAACAGTCACAATACTTAGTGAACATGATATTCCCTATGAGATTCGAGACCCAAACCAGTTGGGTTCTATATTTGACAGTGACCTCTTACTCTCTTATAAGAGAGTTGTAAT
This sequence comes from Capsicum annuum, assembly GCF_002878395.1. Classification (NCBI taxonomy): domain Eukaryota; kingdom Viridiplantae; phylum Streptophyta; class Magnoliopsida; order Solanales; family Solanaceae; genus Capsicum; species Capsicum annuum. The sequence goes on along the minus strand of NC_061116.1, from coordinate 26,405,512 downwards.
TTGGAACCCCAGCTGGAAGGGTGTCAGTACCGTGCCACGGGTAAAGAAAACTATTATGGAGTCAGTCCTAATCTACTGGGTGACCCCTGAGATCAGTACTATATTAGAGGGTGATCCATGCGTATGCCAGTCCTATTTAACGGGTGATATCTCATAACCTATGCAGGATACATAGTTTTTGAACTTAGGGATTTCTTCTACGTATCTCAGTCCTATCTAATGGGTGAGCCCCCATCCCTAGGCTCGCTCGGTGCTGAGTCCTACTCCCAACTGAATGACACTAAACTTTCATACTTCATACTAGGCTTGACTGAGAAGTTACTGTTCGTACTGCTTAACTAAACTAAACTGAGTTACTGAGTTTCATAGACTAATGGAAAACTACTGAATTTTGTTAACTGGCTGAATACTACTAAGTTCTGAATTAATTGTTGAGCTGAGTTAGACTAATAATGAGATTAATGAGTTTTCCTAAGTCATAAAGCAGACTGAGTTCTACTGAATACTATAACTGACTGAGAATGCTATTGATCATGATGTGACTAAGAGTACTATAACATATGGGGAGCATGCTTTGGTTATACAACACACATTGCATCTAAATAACATGGCTACATCAATCAACATGCAATTGGAAGACGTTTATCACAAATATCATGTAAGTCATCACATACTAGGATCAAACCTTGCAACATGTTATCTAGAACAAGAATTATATCCCAACAAAACCATAAACATGAACTTTAATTCAATTATAATCATGGAAATCATAAAGACACAATCTTTATAATTCAAAAAGGATTCTTGAGCTTCATGGGTGGAAGGAACCCCTGAATCAACATCAAACATACCTTAGTGGCGATGAAATTGTTGAAAGATTGGACCTTTAAGTTTGATTGAAAGAATTCTTGTAGATAACTTTTAATTTGGAGCTTAACTTTTTGATTCTTGAGAGATGACACTTGGATTTTGTTCATGAGAATGAAGTAGAGATTTTGAGTTACTTACTGATTACTTAGGGTCAATAGAGAGGAGTTTGTGCATTTAATATCTCACAAAAATGTTTTAAAGTGATTAGGTATGGTTTAGGGGTGTGAAATGACTTCAACACCCTTGATCTAGGTCAAAATGGAGTGTTTTTGGCACTTGGCAATGACCTAGGTGGTGCCCACTCAATCACACAAGCCAAATTGGCCGACACTTTGTCAATCGCTTAAGTTTGGTTGGGCGGCGCCTAACCAACCGCATACCCTTACTCCTTCTCACGAAAATGGGCATAACTTTTTGCTCGGGTATTGGATTTAGGCGAAATTGGTATCGTTGGAAAGCTAATTTGATTCTCTACAATTTGGTGGGTATAAATCTGCCCAAATACCATATATACCCCAATTTATGCTCGTTTAAAGATGACCCTTGCCAAATTAAATATTAAAACTTGATGGATTCAAAAGTTCTTAACTTGAATTACTTTAAGTGACTCTTATTAACATGTTTAACACATTATAAGCTCTCTTCTCACTAGGATACTCATTGTAAGTCATGTACTCAAATATGAATTACAATATTAGAGGTTTCACACTTAGGAACAATAGATTGATTTCTAGCTAAAAAAAAATAAGGTGTTACAGTAGCATCCCTTCATTGCTCCCAAGTGTTCCAATCCATTCCAAGATGTCTAAAATGGATTTTAACATGTTATATTTATAGTAGCCAGGTCATAAACCAAATAGGATTAGGTTCCCATGCTACCCTTTTATATATGGGCTGAGAAATCCCACTTTTTATGGTCATCGCATCGCGCTGTATTATCCATCGCTATAAGCCCGCAAAGCAGCGTAATTGCATTGAGTTGCTGGAAATTGACAATTGCAGATTCACTCATTGGTGAGACGTGATGCCTCCTTCATCACTATTAGCACCATATCATTGTGGTTCACAGTATTGGGTACCTTATGAATCCCTTGGTGTGTCATACGCTCCACCAGGCCATTCCCAAGGTCCCCCAAGCGCCCTGGACCTTCCAGGTATTCAAATTGCATAAAATTTGTGTATTTTGCTTCCATTGTTCCATTCTAAGCCTTTTTATGTTGTTTCCACTTGATTTGAAGCTTTTATATCCTTCATATATCATCATAATCCATTTAAAAATCATCCTATAGCATTAAATGCAACAATTTAGAGCTCGAAACAACACAACATCCAAGATGATGAACTAGAAACACGAGCTAAGACTAGGCTTGCCCACATTGATCTTAAACTTATTGTTTTATCTCTTGTATTGATCCAATTGAACCTTGAACATTATAACCAGGTTATTTCAAATATAAATACCCAATAAAAACTTTAGGAACTCATTAAACATGTTAGAAACCAATGCGATAGACTAGACAAACACCTAGCTCAAGCTAGTCACCTAAGTTTTCTCAGTTGAATACTAAATGATCAATTTGAATAAAAGCTTGTGTCAAAACACCATTAAACATTGTATACACAAACATGTACACTTATATGAACATTTATATTATTATCAACACATTAAGCACATGAATTATCCACAAAAAATGGGTAAAAGGCAGGAATAACAATGCTGAATGCATAAATACACCCAACATCACCACCCCACACTTAAAGCATTGTTTTTTCTCTAAAAAACCTTAACTATAAACACCATGAGATGGAAATAATCCACACTTCTACTACAAGAAAGACACTCAAGCTAGTACTACAATGACTACACCGAATGCAGGTTTCTACACTAAGCATGTTACAAACACAATTGTAAACTCATGAACACTACTCCAAAACATCCTAGCATCAAGAATTGACTCACCAAGATGAAAAACTCATGCATATTTATCAATAAAGGACATCATACAAATCACTCACATTTATCAATCATGTTCCCCTCACAATAAGAGAGTTACCCATAGTCACTCACATAAAAGCATTTTATAACATAATGGGTACAAAAATATAAATTATGCTCACTCTCATAAGGAATTCACAAGTTACACATAATGAACAATAGGCTTTCCCTTATTGTAGTACTCCACTAATATTAGAATGTTAAACTTAGGATCAATTAGATCTTTTCCGGATTGTAATGTAGGCTAAGGGATAGGTAGGAACTATTTTGGAATAGTAACTATCTTCCCTAAGCACTTTAATACATCACTTTATCAATTAAAACCACTCATCAACACCAAATTTACATCATTTTCGTCTACCCTCTTCTTTTTTTCTCACCCCATCTCATTAATCTTAATTAATAACACTATGGTGGGAGTATGCACTCTTTTAATTTTCCTTTTTTTTGTATTCATTTTACGCTATGTGCTCCTATTATATCCACCTTCAACATAAGTAATTTGCTATAGTTGAGGTGCACAATGTCCAAAAAGGACTAGGGCCAAAATAGGTTTATATGACACATTCGAGCTAAAACTAGGAACTTTCTTAAATAATATCACTACCCCCAACCACAATAATTGTACACACCAATAGCTAATACTTACAGGTTTCAAATTCACCTTTTCTCCTCTTATTTTTCAAGTTCTTACTCCATTAATTTTTCATTAAAGTAACTAGGAGCTTTGGATAAAATTATGGTCTATCAAAGAAGGGGATCAGGATACATACAAGGTTACCAAAGAAAAAGCTATAGCCTCAATGGGGCTTACTAGGATTACGCTCAAAGGGTAGGTCAAAAAGAGGGTCTAAAAAAGGCTATCAAAGGAATGCCTATATCATCTCCTAAATCCGCATTCTTTAATTCACTTTGCAGACACACCGGGAAAGTTCTAGACATCACATGCAACAAGGAATATCAAAAAACTCACACGCACATGAAATATGCTTGACTCACATAGGATCATCATAGAGTATTAACCAAACAATAGCATGAATTTAAATTTAAGCCAAAAAATACAAGATTCATAATCATTAGCCTAGGAGCTCAAAAGTAATAAATCACACAATTCAACATGTTTATGCAACTAAATCACTTGCACAGTGCAATCAAAAATAGCACCAACAAGAGTATCTTACACAATAAATTTTAAATTTGAGCCTAAAACTGGGAATATCCCCACCCCATACTTAAAAATCTACTTTGTCCCCAAAGTGAATTTAGAAGTAAGAGATAGAAATACTACCTGAGGCCTCTAGGCCTAGCCCGTAGCATCTTTAGCTATCAAGAGAATTTGTGGACCCCACACTCAGTTTCTAACATGATCCTTAGCTCAGTTTTTTGGTACTAAGACTTTCCATCAACCTGCAACTCAACAAGGAAAAAACTATGTGACATAAATAAAACTAAGAAGAAAACATAACTACTTAACGTGGGTTGCCTCCTAAGTAGCACCTAATTTAGTCTCGCGGAACGACCCAAGTACAACTTAGTCATTCTCTTTCCTTCTTTTTCTCACACTTGTTCTCCATCTTCTTATTATTTTTACCCCTTTTCTGTGTGAATTCTCAAGGGTAATAGGTTTTTCAACTTTAGCCTCTCTAGGCTCATCAACTTGCATCATGTCCGGTTTAAATGGTTGTGGCTTAGGGTTCTCAATGAAGGTGTTTAAAGAGTTCTTTTTTAGACTAACCACCCCATACTTATCCCCTTCAATAACAATGATCATGCATAAGTTATTATGGTGGAATAGTGTGTTAAGCAGTTTGTAAACTTTGAAAACTGCCTTTTCATCCTCCAACCTTATTTTTAGCATACCTTCTCTCACATCAATTAAAGCTCTACCTGTTGATAAAAATGGATATCCCAAGATGATTAGTACCTATTCATCTGCCTAAAAATATAGAATAATAAAGTCAGTAGGCTTAATAATTTTACCAACCTTTATGAGCACATCCTCTATCACTCCTTCAGGATGGGCTATGGTTCTATTTACCAGTTCCAATAGTACAGAGCTCGGTCTAGGCTTCCCCAAACCCAATTTGTTGGAAAAATATAAGGGCATCAAGTTTATACTTGTCCTTAAATTTCTAAGTGCCTGCACCACCTCGTTGTTGCTAATTTGAATGGGGAGAGTAAACTTACCTAGGTCCTTAAGCTTTTTCGAAATCTTTTGAGTAACCACAAAACTACACTCTTCACTGAGTGCTAGCATTTCAAATTTCTACCACTTTACCTTATTAGCAACCATATCCCTCCAGTACTTAGTGTACTTGGGCATACGCTGCAAACATATAAAAAAGGAACATTAATGTGAAGCTCTCTTAACGTGTCAAAGACCTTCTTAAAGCATCCATTCTCCTTTTTTTCTATGATTTTGTGGGAAAGAGAGTTTCAACATTTACTTCTCCACTTCTGTAGCAGTTTTATCTTTAGAGTACTCAGACTTTCTTGAATTTTCTGCAACTTTTCTGAAAACCTTCGGGGGAGTAAAATATCCATCTACCTCTTAAGTTTCCTTTGGAGGTTCTCCATGAAGCTCTTTACCACTCCTCAAAGTGATCTTGACTTATTTTGGATTTTTAGTATCTCCTGGAAAACCACCTTGAGGCCTAATATTTAATGCTTGTTGTAACTACCCCAACTGCAACTGTAAGATTCTCTGGGACGCTTGCTAGTTCTTTACATCTGTTGCCAACTGTGTCTGATTAGCTAGAACCTACTTCATAATCTCTTCCAAGTTGCTAGTTGACTGATTCCCTTATTCCTGTAGTTGTTTAATTTGCAGTTGTTATGCGTTCCACAACTAAGTCTGACACTTCATGTTGTAGGAATTATCATAATTTAGCCTTTGATCATTGCCCACATACATTACAAATTTCAGATTGGAAGAACACATAGCCACAGAATGGCAATAATTACCATAAATTTCACACCAACCTGCAGCTTTTTAGATTGCATTAACTATCGCTGCAGGTTGTGTTACTCCCAACTTTTGACTATTTATTTGATTTTGCAATGCAGAGATCTGAGAAGATATGGCAGTGAATTAGTCAACCTCTAATACACTTGTAATTCTTTTTGTGGTACTTCTAGAATCTGAATGTCACTCCAGATTTCCTTGTGCTATGCGGTTCAATAAGGTGTATAGCTAACCATAAGTCAATTCCAGCGCTTGACCACCTACAGTTGAATCTAGCAAAATCTTTGTATTCTGATCAAATACTTCTACAAAAGTATGAGCAAGTGCCTTATTGGACTGTTGGATATGTGGACAGTCCTAAAAAAGAGCCTTAAAGTTCTCCCAAGCATGATTTAGATTTTTATATGGCCTCTGTTTGAAGCTCACTATCTCACTGCGAAGTCTCACAGTCTTACCAGATGGAAAGAACCAGATTAGGAATTTTTAGGCTAAGTCATCCAAGATTGTGATTGAATTTGCTTGCTCCGCATTCAACCACCTCTTTGCTTCTCCCAAGAGTGAATAGGTAAAACGTGTATGCCTCATGTAATCTCTAGACATACCTGTTGGGATAAATGTGACAGTGAGCTCAATGAAATTCTACAAGTGGCCTTGAGGATCCTTGCGTGCAGGCCCTGTAAAATGTCTGATGTTGATTAGAAAATGCACCATATTATGCTTTAACTTAAAATTCCCCCAGCAGTTGGTCTTTGAATTGGGGAAGTAAAGTTTATCAGAAGTGGGATGAACACTTTGCGATCTATCCTGCGAGTTTGTTGTTCCTGAGCTATTTGAGTAGGATTCTCTTGGTCTTCTTGGATTTGAGGAATTCGAGGGAGAAGGATTCCTTATCTCCTTCATTAATGGAAGAGTTGCTCAGGTCGAGGCTTGGTTCAACTAACTCCTGATCCATTGCCATCTTACTACTTTGAAAACCTATTTTCAGAAATATAGAGCAAAGATCAAGTGTAAAAACACCAAAGAAATCTAAAAAGCAACACTAAAGATAAAACTGTTTCCAAATTACAAGTCCCCACCAATGGCACCAAAAAATTGTTAGAGCCCAAGCGCACACGCAAGTGTACATGGTCTATCAAGTAGTAAAGTGGACTTCAAGAAAATTGAGTATCAATCCCTTAGGGAATTGATCTAGCAACTATTCGATTATAGTTCACAATTTAGATTCAATTGATGCAAGAATGACAAAAATAGAGTTTTAAATATTGAAAATTTAAAGTAAAGTAAGAATTGCGTAAAATAAAGTACTTGTGACAATCAATGGAGTAAAGCCTAGGGTTAAATCACTTTAAACAATCATACTATGTTATTGAACTTCATTCGTTTACTTTCTTATCTTGGTTGTTGATTCGTAGAGTTAATTGCATGATCATGGTCTCCCAAACTCTAATCATTTACCTAATATGGACATTACAACTACATCATTGAGCAGGGATGCAATAATACAATTAAGTGTTTTAAAGCTAACATCCTACATTTGAATCAAGCCATCTAAGTACATCCCTGTCCTATAAACTAATTTAAATTCCTTATTTTATAAATAAATAAGAACCATACTTTGTTCATTCCCATGTTCTATCTCCCTATTACCTCAGCCGAGATCACAAGGTTGACAATAGATGTATTTTCTGTGTGATCAATCCATCAAATAGTTAAATCAAGAATAAACAAACAACCAAAAATGATAAGCAAATCAAACAAAATTAATTCAAAATTGTAGTACTCATGTTCTTGGCTTTAACCCCAGATAGGGAGTTTTTAGCCACTCAGAGCCATAATCAATATCAAAATAATTGTATGAATGATTAAAACCATAAAAAAAGCAAAATTAAATAATAAAAACACAAAAAGAAGTTGTATAAGCCCTTCAATTCTCCTAAGATGTTCCAAGTTATTCCAAGATATCTAAAATGGATTTTAACATGTTATATTTATAGTAAACAAGTCATAAAAACAATACGATTAGATTACCACGATATCCTTTTATAGAAGGGCACAAAAATCCCAGTTTTGATGGTCATCATTTCGTGATAGATTATACATCACTGTAAGCCCACGAAGATGCATAATCACGTTGAGTTACTAGAAATTGACAATTGCAGATTCACTTATTAACCTGACCCGGTTCCTCCTTCATAGCTATTAGAACCATATCATAGTAGGTCATTATTTTGGGTCCCTTATATATCCGTTGGTCTGTTTTACACACCACCAGGACATTCCCAAGGTCCCCGACTCGCCCTAGGCATTCCAGGTATCCAAATTACAATAAGTTTGTGTATTGTGCATCAGTTTATACATTCGAAGCCTTTTAAATTCTTTCCCAGTTGATTTGAAGCTTGTATATCATTAATACATCATCATAATCCATTCAAAAAGAATCATATATCATTTAACACAACAATTTAGATCTCAAAAAAACACAACATCTAAGACGGTGAACTAGAAACACGAGCTAAGACTAGGCTAGCCCACATTGATCTGAAGTTTATTGTTTTAACTTTTGTCCTAATCCAATTGACCCTTGAATATTATAACCAAATTGTTTCAAATTTTAGTACACATTAACAATCTTAGAAACTCATTAAACATGTTAGAACCCAACACGATAGACTAGACAAACACCTAGCTCAAGCTAGTCACACTAGTTTTCTCGGTTGAATTCTAAATGATCAATTTGAATCAAAACTCGTGTGAAAACACCATTACACATTGTAGACTCATACATGGACACTTTGATTCATATTTATATTATTATCAATACATTAAGCACATAAATTATCCTCAAAACAAGGATAAAAAGGCTAGAATAACAACCCAATAATGCATAAATACACCCAACATCGGCGACCCAGCTTCAGCCATTCCCTTAGAGAGTGTGGTAGTTAAAGATAGTATATCCTACAAAGAAATCCCATTTGAAATCTGTCACCATTAGCTCATAGTTTGTTGAACAAAAAGGTTCCATAGGTGAAAGTTCTTTGGCAATATCAGTCCGTTGAGGGAAATACTTATGAAGTAGAAGCAGATTTGTGAGCCAAGTACCCTCATCTTTTATCCAAAACTTCAGAATCATCTTAAGGTAACGAATTTCCTTAAATCAACTCTTTCCAATCACTATTTTAGTTATTTCAACATTCTCATGTCATTTTATGTATTCACAAAATCAGTTCAATCCATGTATCTTATCTCACACTTAGTCACGTTTTAGTTCATAAACATTCAATGTTTGGTCTCAAATTACCTTAGTACTCTTAGACTAACTAGTCTCATTCGAGGATAAATGTTCTCAAGGGTAATATATAGTAATACCCCATTTTTTAAAGTCACTATACTATATATGAATCATGTCTTTGAGTCGTATGGATATCACACGAATCATATATTTAACTCATACCCATGAGAGTGAGTGATAGGTGATATTTTGTTTAAGGTATGACTTAAATCTTAGAAGTCATAAGTTGATCATATAATTCCTACATAGTAATTTGTAACCAAGTTAGTGTGAGGTGAGATGAGCTCTGTCCAGCTTACGAGAGGATGAGTGCTAGTCGTACGACTTGTTATGAGTCATAAGTTATGACTTGTTACGAGTCATAAATTATGACTCGTATCTTGATTAGTGAAGGATCCAAGAATCAAGACTTATTTTTTGATATGTTTAAAAGTGAATTAGACATATATTAAGTCCTCAAATAGCTCCTAGCACATGAACAAGTCAGAACATCCCTTAGTGATTAAGTTCTTATGAACAATATAAGAATAGTCATATTCAAAGGAGAATAACTTCTATTAAACTAAGGATTTCTGATATCACGACCCACCAATAGATATATAATTGAATTATATTTCCAAAGATAACAATTTTTCCTTAATACAATGTCGGGGTGAAATATTATGGCCACATTATTAAAGCACTATCAAAGTTGCTAGTAGGGTACGACTAAGTATGACTCGTCCCCAGAACATACAAGTTGTCAAGAGAAGTCGTACCCACAAAGGTAGGGTTCAAAATTTGGATTCATGGGTATGACTCAAGGTATGACCCATACCCAAAATATATGAGTCGTACCCAAACATGTTGGGATGGCTTCCAAACAATTTCCAAAAGGTTTCTAAGGGGTTTTATGGTTTTTTTCTTCTTATAACTCCTACCCACGACTATTAACCCACAAAAATCAAACACTTAACACCTTAATCTCCTCTTCCAAACTCAATAATAAAAACTAGGAGTTCTTAGAGGCAAGATCATTTACAAGGATTCTTCCCTAAAGCTTTTACTATAGGTATGTGGGGTATTCATCAATGGGTCCCTTCCACCCATTGAGCCAAAAAAACCCTATTTTACTTTAAAAGTATGAATCTTATCCTATTGTATGAAATTATCCATGAAATTTATGAAATTAATTTATGAACTCCTTTGTAAATCAAATTCAATCCATGTCAACATGTGTTTTCATGTTATTTAAATCACTGTATGTTTGAATTTCAATTTCTCTCATCTTAATTCCCTTGATTTAATGATAAATCCTTAAGTAATGAATTAAACCACATAAATATGGTGTTTTATCATGTTTAACCAATTCTCGTGCTCATATTCATGTATCGGTTTCATTCATTGAATTATCATTTTTTGGGGTCTTTGAATTATGACTTCATGTCACTGTTTTAAGTAATGTTATCATATTTTGTAGTCATTTAGTGTTGGCAATTTATGAACACTCGATACCTATATGTTTTTACATGATTTTATTTTAAATTAATAAGTCAGTCAGACCAAGGTTTTATTATAATATTCTGAACATCATGTTCATGCTGACAACTTACAAGTACAGTACCATGTCATGGTAAGCAACTAATAATACCAATGTTATTCAGTTAGGAGTAACACTTATAACTGAGTGAACATAGAGACGACGTCTCCCCAGTTAGTTAGGCATAAGACGTTAGTAGTAGTCCCTAAGTTCTACACCTACGGCACCACCGTAGATTATGAGGGATCCCCGGTTAGTTAGGTATAACACCCTCATCCTATGGGACATCAGCCTTGTGGATCCACATCGTCAGTCACGTGTTGGTACCTCTGGTAAGGTACAAACACCCTTCTAACTTAGGTTACAGGTTGGACCTCGATAGCTTATATTGAAGCATATCAGCTTTAGCTAGCTCCCACAGTCTCCGTTTAATATTCAGAATATAATAGTTCAAGTTTCAATGACCAAGTATACTGATAATAGTTATTCAGTTATTTAGAATATTTGAGTACATGATTATGCTTGGTCTTGCATTCTTAGTTTTACATGTTCATGAACCCATGTTCAGTCGCCATGTGTATATTAGTTAGTCCTTATCTCACGTACTGGTATATTCAAAGTACTAATCATATACTTTTCTCTTGTGTTATATTGTCTTAAAAAATAGGTTTGAACACACAGTTTCTCGATCACCCCTAGATAGCTCAGTAGTTTCTGATAGCAGTATTGGTGAGTCCTTATCTATTGAGGACGTGACATGTTAGTCCTATTATTTTAGTATTTCTTTATGTTTTTTTCAGTTGGAGTTAGTTGGGGGATTGTCCCATCTACTTCGTAAGTTTAGAGGCTTTCAGATAGACAATCTAGTTTTCAGTGTTTATCATATATTCAATACATGTCATTTTATGTATTTCAGTTTCAAATTAAAAGTACCTTATCAGTTTATTTTCCACACATGTTATATTACTACTATTTTATTTAAGCACTGTGTCGTGACTAGGGCATACCTCAGGTTATGACATACTCGCTCAAGTGTATTCAGTTAGTGAGGTATGCTCCTACTATGTGGCGAATAATTGGGCTAAAATGAGTATGTTTGTATCTAGTGTAGCTGATAGTATGGTTAAAGAATTTCGGATGTTTGTATCTAGTGTAGCTGATAGTATGGTTAAAGAATTTAGGATTACCATGTTGATTAAGGAGACGGATTTATCTAGACTCGTGGTTCATGCTCAACAGATTTGAGAGAAAAAGTGTAAGGATAAAAAGAGAGAGAATGAGAGGGACAGACTAGGTAGGTTCAACTTTTCAAAGCCAAGGTCAGAAGGTGGTAACCATTCTCAGTTTTGTCAGAAGTTTTCATCCCCAACTCTATATTTAGCTACAGTTCTAGTGCCTAAGTTTAGGAAACATAGTCAAGATAAAATGCCATGCTCTAAGTATAAGGGTAGTGTGAACAGTTATCGTGTTAATCTGCTCTGTAGGAAATGTGGTAGGAATCATCAAGGTAAGTTTAAGGCTGGTAGTGATGAGTGTTTTGGTTATGCCAAGCTAGCACACAGGGTATGAGAGTTTATGGTGGTCGGTCAGAGGGGTAAGAACGCTGACCAATAGAGCCAATCTAATTAATCATCAGCTCTAGTAGGTCGCTCGATCCAGTGCCACCTACTACAAGAAATTACCCCTATGGCAATGGTTCAAAAATCATTACAATAGATATAAAAATCGTTGTCATAGAGATACTGCAACGGTTTTTCATGTGATGTATATATGAGCGTTGGGATAGGCCTATTACAATGACTTTTGTAATGGTTAAAAAAACCATTGCAATATGTCTATCTGTTGCAATGGTTTTTATAACTCCGATTGAGATGGTTCGAATTATCTATTGCAATGGTTCCTAACCGTTGCAATAGACTGTATTGCAATGGTTAAGAGATGTTGCAATAGACTATATTACAACATTGAAGAACCATTTCAATAGGCTATATTGTAATAGTTAAGAACCATTGCAATAGACTCTGTTGCAACGACAAAAAAACATTGCAATAACCCTTTTGCAACAATTATTGATCTTTTGCAATGGTTTTTTACTACATATGGCAACGGTTTTTGACACCTATTACAACAATTTTTGAATCTTTTGCACCATTTTTTTTGCTGCCTATTTCAATATTTTGCCACCTATATATTATTGCTGCTAGTTCAAATATCAATTGATACATATATAGAGAGAGAAAAAATTATATTAATACATAATTACATATACACATCATAGAAAAATCTTTCATTAATAATAATTCAAATTAAAATATCCAACAAACTAGTAATCTGAATCAAAAACCAAAATGTTAAAGTCAAATGATCATTATTTTTCCCATAAAGTATCAAGTTTGAGTAGAGATAAGTTTCTCAAAATTCAATATCAAAAAGATCGATACTAAAACATGTATCAACAATTCAAAAAATTTCTCAAGGTCAATTTCTTCATCGCATTCCTAATCTCCTCCTTTATTTTGAACATCTATAAGAAGAGAAAAAATAATATCAATTAGCACTTAAATGACAACATATTTGTAATACCCCATAAAATCCTAAACTCAACTCAGTATTCTAAGCTTGCTAAGGAGTCCCAGACTTAGAAAATTCTAGCCAAGTATTCAGACTTAGTATTATTTTAGCCTTTGTAAATTGGCAACTCTATTTCATGACTTTTATGACCTTAAAATGTCAATCTTTAGGTTGATTCATGATCGGGAATGCCATGAGGTGTTTTTGGAAAAGTTTCATATTTTTCATACCTCATTTGAACCACGTTTAGGAATCCAAAATAATATATCGATGCGATCTCAGAGCGGCGTGCTAGCCCTCACATCGATAAATATTTTTCATTGTCTCCCAGTAAAAATTTCCAGTGAACCAATGTAGAATCGATGCGGCACATTGGTTATCACATCGATGCCAATGATGTGGCGCGTCGGCCTGCGTATCGACAGCTCAATTTTTAGTCATTAAAAAAGTCGCACCCTTAGGATTAATAGGGTCTTTTTAAAATGTTTATTAGCCCCCAAGATATGATATTAAGCACCTTTAGAGGCTAAATTCATTGATTATTCTCAAATTTCTCAAGAACAGAAACCCTAGGAGGATCAATTTCAAATTAAGAATTCAAGAAACCACCACCAATCTTTTAGAATTCATGCACTAAGGTATGTCAAGTGTTCATCCAAGGGTACATTCCACCCTTGGAATCCAAGAAACTCTTTTAAACTTCAAGTATCTTGATTTCATGCTTTCCATGATTTTGATTCATGTGTATTAATGATTATAATGTTGATTAGATTTCTATTCCATGATGAAGTGCAAGATTTATTTAAAAACAACTATTATGTATGTAGTATCATGTGAAGTTATGTTAAATCCTTAAAATTGTGATGCTCATGTGTTGATTAGTACTATGTGCATATAAAATGCCTCCCAAGTATTTAATGAGTTGTTCAGGAGAATTAAATAATGAAATTATATCATGTTAGCATATATTCAAGTTCATGTCATGTAAGTGATTACTAGAATGTCCCAATGAATTAATAATGATCAAGTAATTATTATCATGTTTCAAGATTATTGCAATGTCATATAATTTATGCTATCGAGTGTTGGGGGTATTTAATATCCAAAATTTAGCTGATTACCTAGAGCCATGGTCAGTCTTAGGATAGTATCAGCTATGTCACGACCAATAGTACTCTCAATCAGTTATAGAACTCAAGAAAAATATAATAGACTTAATATCAGTCCAGTCTAGTTCAGTATTCAGTTCAGACCTCAGTAAACTCAGTTAGCTAACAGAATTCAATAGTATTCCATTAGTAAACGAAACTCAATAAACTCAGTAATAGTTCAGTCAAGCCTACTATGAATTAGTAAAATCAGTTCAGTGTCTATTATGTTGGGAGCAAGATTCAACACCGACCTAGCCCAAGGATGGGGGTATTCCTGCCAGCAGAGGATTTGACACTTAGTAGAAATACCTGTTTCATAGAACTACCTAGCTAGTATAGGTTGAGATATCTTCCTACTAGATATTATAAGGGTTGATACATCTAATTAGAGTTTTCCTACCAGCGAGGGTTGAAGAAATAGCTACCTGATAGAGAGGGTTAACTCACAGCTTGACTTTACCCGTGGCACGGTATTGACACCCTTCCTACTGGTTTTATAGGTTGGACCCTAATTTATTTTAAAAGTGGCATGTTAGTTAGATGATTACCTTCCACGGTCTCAATTTTAGTTCTAGTCTCAGATTAGAACTTAGTTTAATTCTATAGATTTAGGAAGTCCGACATAGTCACTCAGCTTAGTATGAAACTCAGTATAATTCAATAAAATTAAGACTGCCAAATACAGTTATTTAGTTATTAGTAATTCAGTATCAGTATACTATTATATCAGTTAATCAGTATTCAGACTTAGTATTTTGTACTGTAATGATCTTAGTTACAATTTATGTATTGATAGATGTACTCTCATTCAGATATATTCATGTTATTCAGTCGGTATTGTTCAAGCATAAGAAACCATGTGTTTCATCCTACCTCACTTAGCATACCAGTACATTCAAAGTACTGACACATACTTTTCTCTTGTGCTATCATATTTTATATCATAGGTCTAGACGCACGGGCTCTCGATCATCCCTAGTAGTTACAGATTTTCAGCAGTCAAAGTTAGTGTTGAGTCCACATAGTTCAAGGACATGATTATTATTTCAGCATCTTAGTTTATTTCAGTAGCCAGAGTTCGTTGGGGACTTGTCCCATCAGCTTCCTATTTTAGAGAGTTTAGAGGCTTCCCAGAAAAAAGTACTTTTTAAATAGATATTTTAGTTTTGGTATTTTTAAATTGTATTTAGTTTTATTATAGTATTGAACCTTATGGCATGTTTTCCACCTAATTTTTGCACATTATAGTAGTATTATTCAGATATTGCAGCAAGTACCAGTCATGGGTTACCTTGTGGTCCTTCGGGATTATGAGCATAGTGTACCATATGGGGTACAGACTTGGGGCATTACAAACTTGATATCAGAGCATAAGGTTCAACAAAGTCCTAGGAAGTATGAAATCCACATCTAGTAGAGCCTTGTGCATGGGTGTATAGCATGCCACACTTCTGGATAGAAAGATATTAGGTGTTTTAGGAAAAGTTACCCTTCTTTCAGTACTCAGATCGTGAGAGTGAGCATGAGCTCCAGTTAAACCCTTTGTCTAATCCAAATTTCTCTTTAATTTACATAATATGCCTCTAAAGAGGACTAAGGAAAGAGAATGGGAGACCAGCCAGCCCAGCTAGATCCTTTGGATGAACATGTCTCCCATGATGACTTCAGAACAGCTTTTACCACCTTAGCTCATTCTATGGTAGCCTAAAATGAACATTCAGCTACGGTTCTAGCCAACCCAGTGGCCAATACTACTATAGCCAGGATTTGGGATTTCACCCTACTAAACCATTCATATTTTAATAGGTCTAAATAAGATGAGGGCCCTCAAGAATTTCTTGATCAGGTATAGAAAGTTATAGATATTATGGGAGTGACTACTGTTGAGAGTACTGAGTTGGCCACATATTAGTTATAGGATATGAAACACTCATGGTTTAAATAGTGGAAAGCAGCAAGGGCCGCAGATGCAGGCCCATAGAATAGGAGGAATTTGTTGTTAATATTTTAGATAGGTTCTTCTTGCTAGAGTTAAGAAAAGCGAAGGTTTTGGAGTTTATAAATCTGCTATGATGGTACAAGGGTAATCTCTTTAAGTTTACTCAATTATCCCGATATGCTCCTCATGTGGTATAAAATAGCAGATCTAAGATGAGTATGTTTGTACCTAACATGTCTAATAGTGCGGTCAAGGAGTGTAGAACTGCAATGTTCATTAAGGAGATGGACATATCCAAACTCATGGTCCATGCTCAGTAGATAGAGAAGGCTAAGAATAAATAGAAGAAGAGGGAGACCAATAAAGTGAGAACAGGTAGTTTTAACTTCGCTTAGCCTAAGTTAGAGGGTGGGAATTATTCTCAGTTCCACCTAAAATCCACAGTTCCAGCTCCATCCTTAGCTAGTGCTCTTGTGCAAATATTTAAAAACGGCAATAGAGATAGGGCGTACAGCCCTAAACCCTATGTAGTATTATTAGTACCCAAACCAATCCCCTCTATTAGAAGTACGGTAGAAACCACCAGGGTATCTGTAGAGTTGGCAGTGATGTGTGTTTCGAATGTGGCAAGCCAAGTGACAGGGACACACAGTATCCTTAGTTGGGTTCTCAAGTCACATGACCACCCCCTAGCTCAATCTAGTTACTCAAATCAGTAGGGTACCGTATCCAGTGCCACTAGTGGCTAGCTCCCAAACAGACTCTATGCACTTTAGTCACGACAGGATCAGCAGAGTTCTCGTGATGTGGTCACTAGTATGTTATAAGTTTATTATTTATATGTTTATGCTTTGCTAGACCCAGGCGCTTCTTTGTACTTTGTTACTCCTTATATAGTTGTTGACTTCAGAGTCAGTCCTAAAATCCTAGTAAAGACTTTCTCAGTCTCCACCCTAATGGATAAATCTATCATAGCCCAATGGGTATACAGAAACTATTTGGTTATAGGATCTCAAAAAGTAAATTCTGCAGACTTAGTATAATTAGAGATGACTAATTTTGATGTTATTCTCAGCATGGATTGGCTTTACTCCTGCTATGCCTTAGTCAACTGCAAAAATAGAATTGTCCAGTTTCAGTTTTGAAAGAACCCATCCTTGAGTAGAGGGGTAGTACTTCAGCACTTAGGTATCATCTTATTTCTTACCTTTGAGAAAGAAAAATGATATCTAAGGGAAATGTCTACCATCTCATTTGAGTCCAGGGATCTAGTTGATAAACCCTTACTATTGAATCAGTATTAGTAATATGTGAATTCCCATATGTGTTTCCCAAAGATCTCCCTAGAGTTCTTTCTGAATAGGAAATCAAAATCGGAATAGACCTTCTTCCTGGTACTCAGACCATATCTATTTCTCCATATAGAATGGCACCTACAAACTCAGAGAATTAATAACAGTTAAAAGATATCCTAAATAAGGGATTCATTAGACCTAGTGTGTCCCCGTATGGTGCCCCAGTTTTATTCATGTGTAAGAAAGATAATTCTCTCAGAATGTGTATTGATTATTGTCAGCTAAATAAAGTCACGGTCAAGAACAAGTATCCACTTCCCAGAATTAATAACTTGTTTGACCACCTTTAGGGTGCCAGTTACTTTTCTAAGATAGACCTCAGATCAGGCTATCATTAGCTCAGAGTTGGAGAATGTGACATCCCGAAGACAGCTTTCAGAACTCGGTATGGTCAATTCAAATTCTTAGTCATGTCCTTTGGTCTTACCAAGTCCCCATCAGCTTTCATGGACTTGATAAATTGTGTGTTCAGGTAGTACTTAGACATGTTCATCATAGTCTTCATAGATGACATTCTTGTCTACTCCTGCAGTAAGAATGATCATGCAGACCATCTCACAATAGTATTGTAGACTCTCATAAACCATTAGCTATTCTCCAAATTTAGTAAGTGCAAATTTTGGCTAAGGTCAGTAGCCTTCCTTTTCCATATCATTTTTGGTGATGGTATTAGAGTTGATCCCAAAAGACCGAAGCAGTGAGAAACTATCCTAGACCTATCTGTCCATTATATATCTGGAGTTTCTTAGGCTTCGGTGGCTATTACTGATGGTTTGTTGATGGATTTTCATCTATTGCATCCCTATGTCCAATTTGACTCGGAAGAAAATTAAATTCCAGTGGTCAGATTCTTGTGAAAAGAATTTTTAGGATTTGAAGACTTGACTCACTACAGCTCTAGTTTTGACCCTACCAGATGGTTTAGATGGGTTTATGGTATATTATGATGCCTCCAGAGTCAGTTTGGGGTGTGTTTTGATGCAGAGAGGTAAGGTCATAGCCTACGTCTCTGGATAGCTTATGCCCCATGAAAAGAACTATCCTACTTATGATCTTGAGTTAGTAGCAGTAGTATTTTCCTTAAAGATTTGGAGGCACTATTTGTATAGGGTGCACGTAGATGTGTTTACTGACCATAAGAGCCTTTGATATGTGTTCTCTCAGAAAGATTTAAACCTCCATCAGAGAAGGTGGTTAGAGTTATTGAAAGACTATGACATAAGAATCATGTATCATCCAGGTAAAGCCAATATAGTGGCTGATGCTCTCAGTAGGATGTTTATGGGTAGTGTTGCTCACGTGGATGATGGTAAGAAGAAGCTAGCTCAAGAAGTTCATTAACTTGCCCGACTAGGTATCCTCTTAGTCGATTTAGCAGAAGGTAGTGTATGGGTGTAAAGTAGTTTAGAATTATCCCTGGTTTCCAAAGTGAAGAAAAGGCAGGATAGGGATCCCAATCTAGTCAAGTTGAAGGAATCACTCAAAGATCAAAAGTAGAGGTCTTCTTCCAAAGGGGAGATGGTGTTTTAAATTGTCAGAGTCAGCTATGTGTGGCAGGTATAGATGACTTGAGGCAGGGAATTCTTGCAGAAATGCATGGTGCGCGCTACTCTATTCATTCAGGGGCCACTAAGATGTACCATGATTTGTGGGAGATCTATTTATGGAGTGGGATGAAGAGAGACGTTGCAGAGTTTGAGACTAAGTGCTCAACATATCAACAGGTTAAGATTGAGGATCAGAATCCAAGTGGGTCCATGTAGGAGTTCAGTATTCCTACCTAAAAATGGGAAAAAGTATGTATTGATTTTTTGATAGGTTTGCCTCATACTCGTCACTAGCATGATTCAGTTTGGGTCATTGTAGAAAGGATGACAAAATCAGCTCATTTCCTACCAGTCCATACCTCATACTTATTTGAGAATTATGCAAAACTCTATATCAGGGGGTTGGTTAGATTTCACGGTGTTTTATTGTCAATTTTCTCAAATAGAGGTACCCAACTTACCTCTCATTTCTGGAAAGAATTCCAAAAGGTTCTTGGTACCCGAGTTTACCTCAGTACAACCTTTCATCCCTAAACAGATGGTCAAGCAGAAAGGACCATTCAGACTTTAGAAGATATGCTACGAGCATGTGCAATAGACATTAAAGGTATTTGGGGTGACCACTTGCCTTTGATTGAATTCGTATATAACAACAGCTATCATTCCTGTATTTAGATAGCTTTATTTGAGGTACTTTATGGGAGGATGTGTAGATCTCCTATTGGTTGGTTTAAAGTGGGTGAGGCTGTAGTGGTAGGGCCTAGCTTGGTATTCAATACCTTAGAGAAATTTCAATTAATTAGGGAAAGGCTTAAAACAGCTCAGAACCGACAGAAATCATATGCGTATGTATTCAAAAAGGATCTCGAGTTCAAGATTGGTGATTTTGTGTATTTTAAAATCTCTCCTAAGAAAGGAGTGAAGAGGTTTGGCAAGAAGGGGAAACTCAGGACAAGATATGTCAATCCTTTCCCAATTCTTAACCGTTTTGAAAAGGTAGATTGCGAGCTTGAATTGCCTTCAGACTTAGCTTCAGTGCATCCAGTGTTCCATATTTCCTTGATAAAGAAATCCATAGGTGACCCAGCAGTCGTAATCCCTATAGAGGGCATAGATATTCAGAACTCTCTTATAAAAAGATCTAAGTCAAATTTCTTGATTATTATATTCACAGATTGAGGAACAAATAAATCCCTCTAGTCAAAGTTCTTTGGTGGAATTAGTTCATTGAGAGAGCTACTTGGGAAGTAGAGGCAAACATGCGAACAAAGTATCCTCGCCTCTTCTCTACAAATTCAGACTCAGCTCAAGGTAACAGTTTTCCTTTGAATTTATTCAGTCTCATAATCAGATATAGCTACCAACTTGGTATCAATTAAAATTGCAAACTTGGTATTAAACATGCATCAGTCATGCTCAATTATACATTCACGAATCAGTTTAGTCATGTACTCATGTATCAGACAAGCATGTCCAGTATATAAGTCTACCTTATCAGTAATCCCTGTTATGCATTTATGAATCATGTTCAGTTATACACTCCTGCATCAGATATGCATGTTCAATATGATAATTTAGTATATCAATAATTTCAATCATGAAATCATACTTCAGTTGGGCATGTCAAGTGAACAAGTCCAGTCTGTTAGTTCTCCCATCGTAGTCAGTCTCATTCGAGGATGAATGTTCATAATGGGGAGATATTGTAAGACCCCATAAAATCTTAAGCTTAACTCAATCTTTTAAGCTTGTAAGGGGTCCCAGACTTAGAAAATTCTAGCAAAGTATTCTGACTTAGTATTATTTTGGCCTTCATAAGTTGGCAACTATATTTCATGACTCTTATGATCTTAAAATGTCAATCTTTAGTTTGATTCATGACCAAAAATGTAAGTAGGTGTTCCCGGATGATTTTTGAATTTTTTGAACCTCGTTTGAACCATGTTTGGGAATCTAAAACAGCGTATTGATACGATCTTAGCACAGAGCATCGGCCATCACATCGATCAATACTTTTCCATGGCTCCTAATGGCAATTTCCAGTGAACCAACACAGACTCAATGTGGCACATTGGCCATCGCATCGATGCCAAAGATGAGACACGTTGCTCTGCACGTCGACAGTTCAATTTTTAGTCATTAAAAATCCAGATCCTCAGGGGTAATAAGGTCTTTTCCCATATTTATTAGGCTCTAAAACACGAGATTAAGCACCTTTAGATGGTAAATTCAATCATTATTCTCAAATTTCTCAAGAAGAGAAACCCTAGGGGGATCAATTTCAAATTAGGAATTCAAGAAACCACTATCAATCTTTCATAATTCAGGCACTAAGGTATGTCAAGTGTTCATCCAAGGGTCCCTTCAACCCTTCGAATCCAAAAAAAAATTTTAAACTTCAAGTAGCTTGATTTTATGCTTTTGATGATTTGGATTCAAGTGTATTCATGATTATAATGTTGATTGGATTTCTATTCCATGATGAAGTGCAAGATTTAAGTAAAAACAACAATTATGTATGTAGTATCAGTTTAGTATTTAGTTTAGACCTTAGTAAACTCAGTCAACTAACAGAATTCAGTAGTATTCCACCAGTCAACGAAACTCAATAAAATCAGTAATAGTTCAGTCAAGCCTAGTATGAATTAGGAAAATCAATTTAGTGTCTATTTAGTTGGGAGTAGGATTAAGCATTGACCTAGCCCAGGGATGGGGGCATTCCTGCCAATAGAGGGTTTGACCCTTAGTATCAATCCCTGCATTACAAAACTACGTAGCCAGCGTAGGTTGAGATATCTTCCTTCCAGATATTATGAGGGTTTATACATCTCATTCGAGTTTGTCTGCCAGCGAGGGTTGAAGAAAGAGTTTCCTAATAGAAAGGGTTAACTCACAGCTTGTCTTTACCTATGGCACGGTATTGACACCCTTCCAACTGGGGTTATAGGTTGGCCCCTAATATATTTAGAAAAGGGCATATTGGTTAGATGATTACCTCCCACAGTCTTAGTTTCAGTTCTAGTCTCAGAATAGAACTTAATTTAGTTCTACAGATTTAGGACTGTCAGACACAGTCACTCAGCTCAGTACGAAATTTAGTATAGTTCCACAGAATCAAGACTGTTATATACAGTCATTCAGTTATCAGTAATTTAGTATTAGTATACTTATATATCAGTTAATCAGTATTCAGGCTCAGTATTCAGTGTTATCACGATCTTAGTTACAATTTACGTATTTATGCATGTACTCTCATTCAGCTATATTCATGTCATTCAGTTAGTATTTTTCATTCATATGAACCTGTGCATTTTTGCCTACCTCACTTAGCATACCAATACATTCAAAGTACTGACGTATACTTTTTTCTTGCTCTATGTGTTTTATATCATAGGTTCAGACGCACGGGCTACTGATCATCCATAGTAGTTATAGATTTTTTGAAGTCAGAGTTAGTGGTAAGTCCTCATAGTTTGAGAACATGATTATTATTTCAGCATCTCAGTTTATTTTAGTAGCCAAAGTTAGTGGGGAACTTGTCCCATCAACATCCTATTTCAGACAGTTTTACGGCTTTCCAGACTAGAGTAATTTTCAGACAGATATTTCAGTTTTGGTATAGTTATACCGTATTTAGTTTTATTACAGTATTGAACCTTATGGCATATTTTTTGCATAATTTCTGATAATACAGTACTATTTTTTAGATATTGTAGCAGGTCCAGTGATAGGTTAGTTTGTGGTCCTTCGATATTAGGAGCATCTTGTATCATTTGGGGTACAGACTTGGGGCGTTACAATATTTAAGTCATTAAAGAAACGAATAATACTGGAATTAAAAAAATGAATAAATGAAGGAGATATAATTATGTCAACTAAAATTGAAGGAATGGTCTGAGATGCAGAGCAGTTGATACGAGAGTTCAGTGCAAGCAAAACATTTGAAGATTTTGTGTTTGCACAGACATTTTCTATAGCTATTCATGGGGTCTCCATGTTTTCTGTCAAAATTGTCCATATGTTTTGTACTTTGAGAAAAGTGAGAAGAAAGACAACAATATTTCCCGGAAAAATCCTACTAGTGTTCTATTTTTTATATGAAGAATCTCATTGTCTATTTCCTAAATAAGCCACTTTCCTACAAATCAAATGCCGACAAGTTGATAAATCTGTACTCTTCATGTGTTTACTTCATATATTTTCCTGGCATACATAATCCAACTAGTAACTGTCACATCAGCTACAAATTATTTTTGAAGAGGTTACTAACAGACTCGAAATTTTAAGCAATTCACCTAATATATTAAACTTCTAATGGTGTATCCAAATGAATTGAAAATTTATTTGGTGTCTTACCTTCATTATTGACTATATTGGATGTTATCTTTCATGTAATCTCACTAGTTCTGGAGGATGTTCTGTAAAATAACATACTGAGTTATATTAGTATTACTCTTAGGTTCCCCACTATGAAGTTGGGAATATTTAGAGCTCAGTAGTGATATGTTTTTGCGTCTTTTTTTATGCTTCTTATTAATGGTTGACCTATATTTTGGATTTTAGATGTAGTTTGTACCTGGAAAATGATTTTCCTTGGATCCTAGGGAAGTCATTTTCCACTAATCTTCGAAAATTATTTTACTTAGGATAACTCTTTAGTGCAACTAAACAAGAAAAAATAGTCAAACATTTTCTTAACACTAATCACACCCAATATATTGCAGATTTCTGCTACCACTGGACTAGAAAACCTCTGTAGCATGTCGTGCTTTTTCATTCATCTAACTTCTCCATATTTGTTTCTAATTTTATTTTCCCATTAATCTAGGTTTCCCTTTTTGCTTAGAATAAAGAATGCAATTAGAATATTTTTTTAAAATACAAACCCTTCAGTTTACCACAATTGACCTAATTATATCTTGTCAGTTGTGATAGATTTAACACAACCAAAATTGCTTCCAATCATTTGGACAAACAAGGTGCTACAACTTTTGAGCTTGCCCTTATCCTCTTTATAGCAATGGAAATACAATGAATGCAGAAGAAACCCTAAAACTATTACTTAAAACTACAAATGGCCTATATGTTGCTAGTCAACTTATCAGAAAATTCACCCCAAAAGGCAAACAAACTTTCCCTAGGATTTAGTATGTTAGGTATAAGAAACACTAACTATTGTACTCTTTAAGATTCTTGATATCTTTCAAATTTTATTGGCAAAAGATTGAGCTATCCACATTTGTCTATGAAATATTTAGACTAAATAGCATAGAACCTAAAATCTCTAGCATAACTAAATCAAGTGTCTATTTATACAGGGGCCTACCTCTATCCCTATCTTATTTTGCTCAGTTTTCATAAGAAACTATTGTGACTACCAGGGTATTTGAAGTTATAAACAGAGTGCCATAGATAGATCCCTACAGTTTAGAGGAAAGGAGGTTGTCAACTATAAGAGGCAGAGTCCTACAATTTCACAACTTAAATCCCAGAGTCTTCCTTCAAAATAGAAAAATTCACATGCAAAAAAGAAGAAGAAGAAGAAGGAGAAGAAGAAGAAGAAAAAGAAGAAGAAGAAGAAAAAGAAGAAGAAGAAAGGGCGAGAAAAAGAAGAAAAAAAGACAGACCTTGATTGTTACTCCCAATAATTGGATGATTGATTTGTTGAATAGCAGCCTCTTCCCTTGATGAATGAGCATTGAACCTTAGCATATTAGGATCAAGTGTTAATCCTGGATTTTGACATTGCAATTGTGCAATGATGTTTATTGTAGTATCTTGTTCAAAGGTATCTTGTTGAGCCTACATTTTTTTTGTATCCTCTCTACTAGTTCATCTATTCTCTTTTCCACCAATTCATCCGTAGAAATATTTGCAGAAGGTCCAGAATCACTTGCTTTTTTATTTCTAAAAGAGAACCCAACATCTGCATAGTCTTCCTCGGCCAGGATGATCAGGACCTATAACTGTTGTAAATGCATCAACTGATTGACTACTATCTTTACTTTCTTGAGTTTCTGCTCTCCATGTTAACCTATAAGCCAAAACCAAAACAAGCAAGTAAATTGAGTTGTTTCAATTTTTAATAAAGAACAAATGATCTTGATCATTATTGAATTAGAAAATTTCATACTATTTTATTTTTAATATATTTAGATGAACCCTTGTACACACGTATAGATTTCCTTCTTCTAGTATCCATAAAGAATTCCTTGCTGACACAGCACCATAATTTTTATTCTTTTTTTCCTAGTTACACGCAAGTCAACATTAAAAAAATTTCAAGTCAAGCAAAACTTGTTTTGCCAACAGTGTGAGGATACTTCCATATTTTCCAATTTTATTTGCTTGCATCGAACTTATCCTGCAAGACAATTGGTATAGATAAGTTTTAAAAAAAAATTGTGGTACTGATTATGGAAAAAAGTAATAACGGTACATATTCATATCATACCTTAGCTTCTTTAGAGTTAAGCAAATCCATAAATACTAGTTCTGGAACAATTTTAGGCCTATTTGCCATTTGAATTTCATAATTGGGGTAAGCATAATACTAGTCTTTCTTAAACTGGACTTGTACCCTCTAAAAGCATAAGTAATTGCATTCATAGCCCATTTTTTCTATTTTCGTAAATGTCATATTTCTTCTATAATTTGGTGCAATTTGGTTAATACAAAAACTATGAATCGATTTAAACTAGAAATTAGAATAGTGATAACTTTGAACCTGGATATAACTCCACATATCATCATGTGTCTTAAACTTTTCCTAACTAAGATTAAGAGGACAAATATCACATTGCTTGCCAAAGTGCCAAGAAAACTGCTAAACTCGGTGACCACTACTTTAGTAGGACCAATAGGCTAATTCAACTCATTTAGCACTATTAGTTGACGCTCAGTTCATCCATGTACTGCTGCCATTTGTGTAGCACCTCTTTTTCTTTTGTAAATTGAAGGGCCTACAATAATATCAACAACAAAATTACTAGAATGTAAATAATTTTTAAATTAGTATGAACTAAAATTTATGTATTCTTGCCTTCTCCAGATTGTTGATTTGCTTCAAAATTAGGAAGTTGTGACTTATCTTGTTGCACTTGTTCGAGTGATGGTTGTGATGCACGAGCGGTGTAATCTGACAATTCTTGGCGCACTTGCTCCTCTACTAGTGCTAAAGGTAAGATAGGATCCTGAATTACCTGTTGTACTTGTTTTTGTACTCGGGATCTAACTGAAACATTGTTTGACTTCTCCTTCTACTTTTGATGATTTTCCTTTGCATTTACATAGCTTGTTCCTATGTTCTTATTCTTATTCTTATTCTTCTATTTTAGTAGCTGTTTGTTTCGTAATAGTGATCCAACTGAAACAAACCTCTTAACTTTCTTGTGATTCATGATTGTTCAACTCTGATCTGCATGTTCAAAAATATATAAAATAAGCTGAGTACTATAATTCTAGTTAACAACCATCAATGAATAATGTTTATTGTTTCATTTTAGACAAAACATTCTAACAAAACATACTAATACTTTTAGAAGTACGTAGTTTTTGGTTTTTGTAGATTGCTAACTAAAGGAACAACAATCTGCGATAAGGAAATACAAGCTTGGAAGATAGAGAAACAAGGAGTAGTACTCCAAGAAATAGAAACTGTTGAAAAGTGGTTGTTGTTACTGGTAATGCTAAGATGTGAAGGAAGATTAAGAACACAAAGAATCCTACCAGAGGTACCTGCTCTTATTTCTTCATTTCTATAAAAGAAGAAAATGCAACCACTACATCAAGGGTTCAAAGTTGGTTTAGCATAAAAGAAAGACACGCCACTACTGCTACACTATCCTCAATCTCAAATAAAATAGGATCAATTATATGAATCACCACCATTTGTATTGCTCAATTCAAGTTAGCATATAGATGGGAGAGTAGATAATAATATCCAAGTAAACTTAAATGCATTTCAAACATTCGAAATGCAACATGCAATTAAAGAGCTATTCAGATCCAAAAAGAGAGGCATTATAAATCTGACAAAGGCATTTCAATCCATCCAGCATACTTACAAAGAGTACACCTAGCCCTCAAGAGCACTTCTTTGTCTCCCTTGAATGTCATCAACAAAATTAGCAAACAAGGTACTTCTCAAATCAATTACTAATACAATTAGAGCTACAATAAAATTTCAAACTCTAATGGTTTCTGTCATGTACAAATCATATGAGTTTTCTTCCTTTGGCTCTTTTTATTTGCCCCCGGTTTCTTTGTTATGATTGTTTTTGGTACTAGGAAAATTCTTTCTAAATCATCTTCAATTTCTTGAAATATTCTTTGCTTCCCAAAAAATATATTTTCAACCATTAGGAGAATCCCAAATCTTATTACGACAAGAGGGGCTACTTGGATGGTAAGCCCAAGGCAGCAAAAATGGTTGGATCTCCTAGGGAGCGGTGAAAATAAAAGATGTTATTCAAAATCAATTGCTTTAACCAAAATTTATACATAATTATAAACTTTTAATGCAAAAAAAATATATCAGGGAAACATTGAACACATGGAATAAGTGGCATAGTCTACTTTTATACCCCCTAAGCACTATAAAATGACCCCCCAAGGTAAAAAGGGAGAAAATGCCATGAAATGAACTTTATTTATTCTCTATAACAGTAAAGTCATATAACTATTTTATGTCACATAACACAGATATATGTTCTTTCCTCCATGTCAAAAATTGTTTAGTGGCTAATAAGAGCATATCATTGCAATAAAAAAAATGAGGTTCCAAAAGGATGGGAATTGAAAACATTCAGTATTAAAATTGTCAAGATGAATTACTCAAAAATCATAAAGCTAGCTTTCTCTTTGTCCATACAGAAATAAATTAAGACCTATTTGGTTGAGATCTATTTCCTAATATAAAAATAATAACTTTATTTTTATGGTTAATCAGTATGTTTGACTAAGTCAATTTTTCTGGACCTAGTTTGATTACCACATGAAAATATGAAATTTTGAACGGAAAAACAACCATTGCTTCAGAATTGGATCAAGTAATGAAAATAGGCTTCTTTAATATCTTATTTATAGTATTGATAACTCTTCTTTGAAATGTTAACAGATTGCTCAAAGGATAAGATATTGCAGGTATTCTCCCTCCCTCCCTGGTGAAGTTACCTTATCTCAAGACAATGTACTATTTAACTGACTAAGTGTTTTCCTTATAATCTTTCATCAATAATCATTCTGATTATCCTTCGCCAAAATATATTATCATCTTTCCTGTAGTGATATCTCTCACAACTATTTGAACGGTACTATTCCCCCCAAATGGGCATCAATCAAATAGGAATTTATGTGATATGCACCTGAATTGCACTTTAACACTTTACACATAACATAAAAAGGTTCCTTTGATTAAAACTTTTCGATAATTGATGGTTTTTAGGTCTGTTATGGTGAATCAACTCTCTGGGCCAATTCCAAAATACTTGGGAAACATGACTACACTACTTTATATATATGTTCTCTTGGATTTTACAATACTCCTAAAGATAAATAGTAGTTATTCTAACAATTATGGAGCTGTACTGCAAAACTTTCAGGAGTTTGGAAAATAATATGTTTACTAAAACTGTTCCAAAAGAACTTGGAAAGATAGTTAATCTACAGAATCTGTAAGGCCTTCCTAACTAACCTTATTTAGATGAATCTATGTTGCCCAGATTCTTTAAAAATATCAATGGAAGCATTTCAGATTCTCCAAAAGTAGTGTATTTTGGAGAACCTGCCAAGGGTACGGCATCGAAAGTGAAGAGTCTGTGTAACTTAGGATGAAATGTATGCTTTCAGAATATCTTGACAAGTTAGCTACCTTTTATTTTGTGCAGCACTCTTAGTTTTAATAATCTCATATGCAAGTTGCCCTAGGAAGTCAGTAAACTCACAAAGTTGATAGAACTGTGAGTACCTGTTTATATACTCTTGATATAATGTCCTCTTAGTCCTACTGCATTCACATTTATCTTAATACTCCTTTACCTTTTGGCACTAATGCAGTAGGTTGAGTGGTAACAACTTCACTAAAAAAATTCCTAGCTTTGAGAGTTTGAAAAACATTCAAAATTTGTGAGAATTTTCACACCATTTGATGCGTAAAAGCTAGTGTCTTCTAGTTAAATTAAATTATAATAGACTTCAAAATGCAGAAAAGATAAAAATGAGAAAAAAAAAAAAGCTAAGTGTTGCACATCTAGGAAATGGCAACTGAAATGGAAATTACTGAGCTAATATTGGGTCTTCCAGGGGGTTTGATGGAGAAAAATCAGAAGAGTTTTTGAAAATCTCTTTGATTGATATGGAATTGGTAAGAATAGTAGTTTTTTTCCAAATCTTTATTACTTTTCACATTTCTGAAAAATTAGATAGCTTCAAATGCAATTGTAAGTTGTAAAACCCAGAAACCCAATTCAATACACTAATACATAACAAAAAAACTAAGGCCAGACCCAAACAAATTAGGGTCGGCCTGTGTGAGGTTGCTCACATTGCACCAGATATAGTAGGAGGATTGCACTATGCTGACAACATAAATGATATGCAATCTTTCAACTAGAAAGACCATTCAAATCACTACTAATTCTACATATCTTTAGTTCTTTTATTCTATAAATAGACAAGTACCTCTCCAATTGCAACCAGAACATTCAGAAACCTATGAATAAACTCAATTTTCAATCTTTCGACCAAAAAAATAAATCAAAAATAACAGACAGAGTGTAATCACACAAGTGGAGTTTGGGGAGGGTAGTGTATATAGTACCTCAGCTTAAGAGAAAGCAATTAAAAAAGAATGTTAAACTGCTACGAAGCAGTCAAAAGGAGTAAAGTGGTTAACAACAAACAATGCATACAAAATGACTAGCTCTACAAAAATAGAATTGCAAAACATAAACAACACTAAAAAATATTAAGAATTACCATAATAATGAATAGCTCAACAACAAAAACAAATACCAAATGCTTCAAATCCATATATCAACTTCACTTACCTAGAATCTCCCATATGTGCCCTCGATTTGCTTCAAATGATTATTCCAGACAATTCAAAATATGAACAACACCTTTCAAGAAATTGTCAACAATTAGTAGGTTAACGAAATGCCAAATCAAATGAAGTAAAAAAAATA
Organism: Capsicum annuum; assembly: GCF_002878395.1. NCBI lineage: Eukaryota > Viridiplantae > Streptophyta > Magnoliopsida > Solanales > Solanaceae > Capsicum > Capsicum annuum. The sequence goes on along the minus strand of NC_061116.1, from coordinate 26,375,121 downwards.
GAAAGTAGCCAAAGACAAAAAAGCAGATGAACCAATAGAAACTAAAGATGATTTTACAATCAAAAGTTGAGGGGGGTAATTTTATCAAAGAGACCACGATCCTCTTTAATGATTCAGTATATTCCTTTCAATCAGACTTTGACAATTCTACAAAATTGTACTATTTTAGAATAAATTTCTAAATGACAATGATTAAAATGATATAAACAAATATGAATATAAGATACGTATGTAAAAGAAAATTTAACACTCACAAAGATGAAAATAATGATGAGCATATATTCAAATGAATTTATTTTTCTAATCATTTGCCTCCATCCAATCCCAATTAGTATCATCAAAATCATCTTCCTCTTTTGATGTTTCTACAAATATATCTTCTGGATGTTCTTCAGTAGATGAAATATCAACAACAACAATGGCTCCATCTTCTCTTGACCATCTAAAGTCACCCTCATCTAATATAGTTGAGGGACCAATGTCATTATTAGGATTCCTCCAAAATATTTCTCCTATATTAGGGCAATTCTTTTTCTCTAGATTATACAAATCATACAAATCCCCATTGGTGGCATCTCATATGTGTAGTCTGTTTAAGAGATTCTAGATTTAGAATTTTTTATCCCATGATTTAATGTTACTATATGCCAATCACAAATGATTCATTTTATTTATTTTGAACACTATTTGTATTGTTCATTAATGGCTCATTATTCATGTATGATGCAATAAATGCATCAAATTTTATGTGTATAGATTCCTTGTCCATAAATTAAGCTTCATTATAGCAGTGGGAAATAAATAATGCTATAAGGAAATAGATATTACTAGATGCTATCTTAATTTCATCACACAATTATAAAGGTTTGCAGATTCATACTTGGGAAATAGATATTACTAGATAAAGTATGTATGATACAGGAAAACATGAACCAATTCATCAACTGTGCAAAAAACATGGTCTTATAATGTATTTAAAACCATTGGTGATCATTGTGGCGGCTGGATCGAAACAAAAGAGGAAACACAATTGAGAAATCATCTCAAATAGGCGAGGATCAGAGTTCCTGGCAATAGTAGTAGTATTCCTAAAGAGGTGACTGTTGAAAATGAAGGACTCAGGTATACTATGTAACATTTAGTTTTCAGTATTCAAATTGTTTTACATAAAGAATCAAGAACATGATTCACTTTTATCCAATCTATTAGAGTTAGCTGTATTTTAGAAATAAAATAATCTCCATACTCCTGATTCCCTGATGGTCTACATCCTGTTATATCGATGCTGCAATTAGTCCAGGCTCCCAGTAGCATAAAAGAATATTTACGCTTCATAAAAAAATATTTAAGCTTCACAAACAAGCCTATGACAAAGCATAATTTAGGCTAGGTAGTGATTCAGTAAGAGGCTCAATAGAGAAAGATAATCACCCTCTGACATTATGGTAGGGAACTCCATTACAATCACATAAAATTTGAAGGATTTATAGAGTAGTCCAATATACAATTTTCATATCTAATACAAGTATGAAACACAACTAATACTTTGCAATATTACATGCACCATTTAGTACACCAGGATAGTCTATGGAAAGATTACCATCGAGAGTGGTCGTAGGAGAAGATAACACGAGCAGCTCATTTACCCAACACAGTGAATGCACCTTAATCTTGCTCAATAGTCCCATAATATCTCTATGGTTGCTTCACTAACCAGGGCAAAGAATGGAAATAAAGAATAAAATTCCAAGGATTAAAACAAAATACATTTGGAAGGTAAATCATAGTAGTATACAAGACAATTGTAGCATAGTTCTTGAAAGTAAGTTCTGTTTAATTAAATAGTAAAGCTCCATTTAATTCATCAGAATTGTACATTTACTACTAACCACTAGATATAAACACAATGATGCATCTTAATCTTGCTCAATATTCCCACAAAATCTCTATGATTGCTTCACTAACTAGCAGGATGAATAGCTCCAGCTTCACCAAATTGGCACTAATTGTCACTACCTATCTGTACCAGGTAGAATGCTTTTTAGAGAGTAAGATATCCAAAATATAATGTTCAGACTCAATATATTGGTACTACACTATTCATCTAAAAGAATTAGTATCTCCTTGGCATTAGGTAAAGATAGGGAAGGCATCAACTAAATTCCTTGCACTTAATTATGACAATTATTTGCTTTATTTTAATCATCTGCAGCAACCCAAAGACATTTCCCAATTTTACAAAGAGTGGGCACAAAAGTAGCCTAAAGCTTTAGGCAAAGAGTCCCTAGATGTATATTTTGAAATCTTTTGCTGGATACCTTTCCTAGAAAGCACAATGTGATTACACCCTTGAACTTATTTCTCACATCTTTTGGGTTAATTTAACAGTTTAACTACTATGCCTCAAATCAATCTAGACTAGCCATAAGCCACAAAAATGGAATATTTTGCATGAAAATTATGTCTATTTGTAATGCCCCGAGAGTACACCCTGGGCGTCACACGGTGTTTATGATCTCGAGGGACCACAAGCTACCCCATGAGTTAGTACCTGCAGTGAGAACTGAAAAATACAATCATAAATGCAAAAGAAATAACTGATATTTGTATAACTTGGTCAAACAACACTAAAACTAAACCACTGTTCTGATTATTGGACTGAGACTGTGGGAACTATCAACTAACCGATATGCCCCAATCTAAACTAATTGTGGTCCAACCTGTAACCCCAGTTTAAAGGGTGTTAATACCGTGCCACGAGTACTAATGCTAGCTGTGTGGATCTACTATACTTATGTATTGTCCCAAAGGACTAAGGGTGTCAAGACTGAAATGATGGATACCCCTGCAAGCTAGTCAAGCCTTCACTGATGGCAGACTTTGCATATGTGATACTAGCTATGTAGTTTTGGAGTTTAGCGACTGCTACTAATAACTATGCCTATCTAAAGGGGAAGCCACCCCTACACTTGCTTGGTGCTAAGTCCTACTCCCAACTAAATGACACTAAGTTACTGACTATTCAGAGTTTAACTGACTGATCTAGTAATGCTCATGATGTATTCTGAAACTATTCTAAAAATACTGAGAAGAGACTAAGTAAACAGATATGATTTTTGGGTATTCCATACCCCTAGGACTCAAAAGAAATAATAGTAACATGATACTTAAGCTTAGAGGACATAGCATGAAGGCATTTATCAAACTTGTATTCTTGTAGGCATTTTATCAAACACTTGTAGTTCATAGTTTGGTCAAATCATAGGAATGTTAGGAAACTTGTACTAATAGCATGAATTCAACATGAATAGTACTAAATCATGATTAATTCAATGAATGATAATAATGAATCATAAAGAATTGAATAACAATAATAATTTCATCTATACTTGGTGTAAAATCATAGTTTATGGAGATATACGGGTGAAATCATAATTTAAAATGAAAATAACTTGAAAAGATCACAATTTTGTAATTTAAATAGGATACTTAGACTCCGTGGGTGAAAGGAACCCATGGATACAAATTTAACATACATGGGTTAATGAATTTGAAAGGATTGATGGTGAGTTCTTGAGATTTGGCCTTGAATTTGAGAGCTAGACTTTTGTGTTCTTGAAGACGATGGATCCCCTTTTGAGTAATTTGAGAATAATGGGCATATAATGCCCTATTGGGATTTAATTTCATGTTTAGGGCTTAGGTAAAATGACCTAACAGCCCCTTGGAAATCAAACGTAGAACTGCTAAACTGAAATTCCCAGTTTTTGGTCTTGCCGCAACTCACCACTATTGCGGCAAGCCACTGGAATTGGACAATTGGGACTTGGAAACTCAACACGACGTTGATCTATTGTGGTAAGCCTTTGTAATTCTATTTTGGCCACCTCTTTTACACGTCATTATCATGGAGGCTCCCTGTAAATTGCCAAATATGAAATTGGCCTCCACCGCAATGCGCCATGATCACGGAGCTTTATTGGAAAGTGACAATTGTCATTTAGACTGGCTCCGCAATGCGCTAGTGAGTAAAATGATGTTGTTTAATGATTGAAACTTAAAATCTCTATAACTTCTTATCCGATTATAAGATTTGGGCAAATTTTATATCGTTGGAAAGATAATTGAATTTTCTATGCAATAGCAGGCTCTAAACTGAAAAATAATAGGTATTTCAAAAGCTTTATATATGAATGCTCATATATTGGAACTCAAATCATGCTAGGGAAATATAGGGTATTACAATATGTCCCCTTGGGATCATTCGTCCTCGAATTAGACTGGTTAAGCTGAGGAAACAAATGGACTGAGATTACACACTAAACATGCATATCTGATGCATGAAATACACCACTGAACTAATTTATAAATGCACGACTAACATGAACATGATGTGAACTAAAACTGATCATGATAGAGAGAAATCATAAGAAGATTAGTACCTTAAACCGAATCTGAATTCACGAAAAAGAGATGATGGTACTTGGTCTGCATATCTACTTCTGTTTCCTAAGTGGCTCCCTCAACGGACTGATTCTATCAAAGAACTTTGACTAGTGGAACTTCTTTGTTCCTTAGTCTACAAACTTGATGATCAACAATTTTGACTGGAACTTCCTCATAGGAAAAAATGTTCTGAACATCTACACTTTCTAGGGGAACAACTATAGCTGCATCACCAATACACTTCTTCAATAATGAGACATGGAACACTAGGTGTACTTAATCTAGATCTGAAGGCAACTCAAAATCGTAAGCTACCTTTCAGAAATGACTAAAAATTCTGAAAGGACCGACATAGCGGGGACTGAGTTTCTGTTTCTTGCCAAAATTCTTTACCCCTTCATGGGAGATATTTTCAAGTACATAGAATCACCGATCATAAGCTCTAGATCTTTTCTCCTTATATCTGCATATGACTACTGCCTACTCTGGGATGCTCTAAGCTTTTCTTTGATCAACTGAACCTTCTCTAAGGTATCAAACACTAAGTTACTCCCTACTACCACGGCCTCACCTACATCAAACCAACCAATCAGAGATCTATATCTACTAAAGAGCCTCAAATGAAGCTATCTTGATACTGGAATGATAGCTATTATTATATAAGAAATCGATCAAAGGCATGTGGTTATCCTAACTACCTTTAAAATCAACTACGCATTTTCTCAGCATATCTTTAAGTATGCAAATGGTCCTTTCTACTTGACCATTTGGCTGAGGGTTGAAGGATGTACTGAGATGGACTAGGGTACTAATACCCTTTTGAAATGCTTTCTAGAAGTGAGAGATAAACTGGGTACCTCTATCTGAGATGATAATAGATAAGGGAACATCGTGCAACCTAACCAACTCTCAAAGATAGTTTGGCATAGTTCCCAGCTGAATAAGATGCATAGAATGGAAAGAAATAAGCTACTTTGGTCATCTAGCCTATGATGACCCAAATAGAATAATGCTGATGATGAGTATGAGGAAGACCCATTCCAAAGTCCATGTTCACTTTTTCCTATTTCCACATGGGAATGCTAAAGTCTTGCAGGACCTACCAGGCTTCTGGTGCTCAATCTTAATCTATTGGCACATAGAGCACTTAGCTACAAACACTACAATATCCATCTTCATCCCACTCCGCAAATAGATCTCCCACAAATCATTATACATCTTAGTAGCCCCTAGATAAATAGAGTATCGCGCACCATGTGCTTTTGCAAGAATTCATTACCTCAAGTCATCTACACCAGGCACACATAGCCAACCCTGATAACGCAGCACGCCATCTCCCCTTTGGGAGAAAACCTCCACCTTATGATCTCTGACTAATTCTTTTAATGTAACTAGACTAGGATCTTTATCCTGCTTTTCCATCACTTCAAAAACTAGAGAGGATTCTGAACTACTCTGCACCTATACACTACCTCCTTTTAATCGACTAGGCATATCCCTAGTCGAGCAAGCTGATGAACTTCCTAAGCTAATTTCTTCTTACCATCATCAACATGAGCAACACTACCCATAGACAATCTACTGAGAGCATCTACCACTATATTGGCCTTTTCCAGAAGATATAGACCACTCATGCCATAATCTTTCAATAACTCTAACCACCTTCTCTGACATAAATTCAAGTCTTTCTGAGAGAACACATACTGCAAGATTTTGTGATCTGTGAACACATGATGTGTGAGTCGATGCTAACACATTTGAAGATTTTAACTCTGAATTATTGTGAATTCTTAAGCAACTTTTGTTGTTTTTGATTGCTTTTAATGTGTTAATACAGATACAAGTGATCGGGGAGGAAACCAAAAGAAGGAAGACTAAATCAGCTGAAATCTAATGTAAATAAGCTGAAGTATAGCTGATGTCAATTCTGAAATGCCGTCATACATGGGACAGGCTATTAAAGTTTTCATCAAGCCTAGACAGAACCTGAGAAACTGAGATGAAATTTGACGACATTTAGGACGGGCCATCAAATATGTGACATGGCATCAAAATTACCATCAACCAGAAGCAGAGAACATTGATTTGTAGTAAAGTTGTGACGGAAGTTGTCACGCGTCGTCAAGAATTTTGGCATGCCATCAGGTTTGCCGCCTAAAGAGTCAGAAGATAACAACTCATTAGAACCTTTGACGATATCTCGCACACGTCCTCAGATATCTGACACTCTATCAAGATCGTTGTCGTCCAATCCAAAGAGAAATCTAAAACTTTAATTTTATTTCCTTATTTAGGGTTGACTATTTAAAGACTTGTTTTAGGTTTTTTTAAGGATAGATCATTAATTATCAAAGAATAACTTCTGAAGAGAAGCACGTAACATTGCTTCATCTTTACCATCAAATATTTTTCTTATTTCTTTAAAAAAGCACTTATCAACTATTTTTGGGTTTCTATCTCATGAGTAAATTGAAGAAACTACTTGTTGTTTTTCATCCATTCGTAAGTTTATCCTTATTATGATGAATTCAACTTGTTATTTCATTCAACAAATCATGAGCGGCTAATTCCATTAGTTGGAGTTATGGGATCCATGGATTAGGGCCTGATAGGTTACTAGGCATTTAATGGATTCATAGAGTAGTAGGACATCTTGAAATTCTGTTGTTTTGACTGAAATCTATTGGTTACAACCACTAGACTATGCCTTTTGTTTTATTTTCTTCTAACGGAGAAATAAACTTGAGGATGTGAATTATCAACAGGGACTCAAAAGCTACCAACCTTCTATTTAATGATTGATGTCGTAACTAGATTAATGTACCTGAGATAACATCCTATAGGAAATAGATAAGTTAGCTAAGTTTGAGAGAATTAGATGATAATTTGTTTGGTGAGGTTGAGAGATAAGTCAGACAGTATCATAGTCAAGGATATTCTGTTGTTTCAACTTACTCCAAGAATCCCAAGCATTACCTAGTATTTGTTAACTCCCAATACCCATGGTGAACATAACCCTAGTTTCTCATTTATATTGATTACAACACTAAAATATCGAAAGTGATAATTGACTCTCTGTGAAATTTAAACCCCCATTTTCAAAAACAGTAAACTACCAGTAAAGTATTTCGTAAACAAATTAAAGTCCACACCTTATTCCCTCTCAGATTCGACCCCAACCTAGGTGGGTTTTGTTTGACAATGATCGCTTACACACATTCAAGTGTGTAATTTGAGCGTTATTAAAAATGGCGCCGTTGCCGGGGAATACGGTTGTAGACCAAAAGTTTGTACACAAAAATTTACTGATAGTTAAGTTTCCTTGATTTATGTTTATTTGTTGTTTTTTTTATTGTAGTTACTTTTTTGTTTATCCCAAACATAAGAAGTTTTGGAGAACCACTATTACCAATCAATTTGAAACCTCATCTGATAGGAAGAATGGTTGAACAATAGAAAGCAGAAAGACTAGCTGTTATGGCCAGGGCTCAGGTGAATGTGCAAAATTTAGGTCAACAAGAACATCACCAGAACCCTGATGATAAAGACTTAGGTGATGAGGAATTGTTGAATCCTCGAAACCCAAGGCGAGTTAAGCAAGTTGCTGCACCAGTGCAGCGAAACATCAACAGAAATTGTCCAGTCTGAGGAAGATATAGGAAACAACCTTTGCAATATGAGACTAATAAAGATGATGAAGGAATGGATGGATCTGGTGCAACGGGTGCTATTATTCCTCCACCGTTGGCACCAGGTGCAAAATTCAGCATAACAAGTACCATGATCCAACTCCTGAATTTGAAAGAGTTATTTAGAGGCTTTCCTGGTGATGATCATAACATGTATTTGGTGAACTTCATCACCATTGGAAAATCCTTTAACAATCCAGGAGTGATCCAGAATGCGATCAGGTTGAGATTGTTTCCTTTGTCTCTGTTTGGGGAGGCAATAATGTGGTTAAATAAGTTAGAGCCTGATTCTATAACCAACTAGAGACAGTTCAAAGATGCATTCCTAGAATGATTCTTTCCACCCTCTAGATAGGTACAGTTGAGGGACGAAATTAGCAACTTCAGATAGCTTCCAACTAAAGCACTGCACAAAAATTGGGAAAGATTTAAGAAGAAACTTGCACAATGTCTGAACCACAATATGACGAACCTAGACTTGATGGAGACCTTGTACAGAGCTTTCAAATCTGTGTTGAAGCCTATTGTTGATAACACTGCAGGTGGTTCATTCATTGAACTCTCTTTTCTAGATGCTTCTGACATGCTGAATAGAATGACCAAGCAGAGTCGGTCTTCGCACACTAGGGATTCTGTAGTGGCTAGCCCAACTGTTCCTGGAGGTATTACTGCAGAGCAGCATTGAAGAGATAAGGAGCGAGATCAGGACATGGCACATTTAAAGATTTAGATGGACTTGCTGGCCAAGCACTTATTATCTGGCAAGACTGAAATGGTTAAGGTTGTGGAATCTCAGGTTACTGTGTCTATAGGTTCTGATGTTGAGGCAAATTATGTGAGTAATCAGGAGGGTTTCTAAGGTAATTTCCAAGGGAACCAAAGTCAGACTTTCTATGACAAGACTAATTATAAAGATAGGGAGCAAGGACACTGGAGAAACAATAATGACAGAAGTGGTTTGTATATTCCTTCTGGAAGTCGGGATGCTATGATGACTAGTTCTAGCAAGATGTCCATGGAGGACATGATGGAAAAGTTGTTGAAGGGAGTTGAAGCTACCAACTAGGGGGGTAACTACTATAAAAAGAGAATTTTCTACCCTTAGTCAGTTGGTTAGCTCACACTCTGCTTCTATTAAGTAGTTGGAGCAACAGATGAGCCAACTTTCGGATACTCTAAACTAGAGAAAAACTGGTACTTCACCTAGCGATATGGTTCAGAACCCACAGACTGATGGCTTTTGTTTGGACATTACCACTCGGAGTGGAAAGATGTTATCTGGCCCTTCTATGGGAAAAGTTTTAGAGAAGGAGGTAAGTGTTGATGAGTTAAAAGGAAGCAACCCAGTGGAGTCTGAGAAGTTAGATGGCTTTGTTGATATTTTAGAGAAAAAAGATGAAAAGAAAGGGGAAGTGGTATTGAAAGAAATGCCAATACCACCACCTCCCTTTCCTCATAGATTAAAGAAGAAAGTAGATAATGAAAAATTTAGCAAATTCATGGCAATAATGAAACAACTGACGAAGAATGTTCCATTGATAGAGGTACTTGAGCAAATACCGAACTATGCTAAATTTATGAAGGAACTATTAACAAAGAAGTAAAAGGTAAGTTGTGAGCCGGTGGACAACATCTAACACTGTAGTGTTGTTTCATCACAATCCTTAGTGCAGAAAAAACGTGACCCTGGAGCATTTACCATACTGTGCACAGTTGTGTCCATGAAGTTTACCAATGCTTTATGTGACTTAGGAGCAAGTATTAATCTGATACCACTTGATATCTACAAGAAGCTTGGATTAGGGAAACCTACCACGATAATGATGTGTCTTGTGATGGCAGACAGATCGGTCAAACGACCAGTTGGTATATTGCATGATGTGCCGATAAAGGTGGATAACTTTATTCTGACTGCAGATTTTATGATATTGGATTGTGATGTTGATTTTGAAGTACCCATCATTTTAGGTAGACCACTATTATCTACAGGAAGAGTATTGGTTGATATGGAGCTCAATGAGCTAAAGTTCAGGTATGGAAAAAGGAAGGCCAGATTCAAAATGCACTCTCCTATTAAGCTATTAGAGGAGATAAATATCTTCTCGGTTGTGGATGTATTCCAGGAAAATGGTAATGAGGTATCGATATGGTATCTTGATGAAGTTTGAGTAGTCAAGATAATCAAGTCGTGTCATGATGTTAAATCAAGCGTTGTTTGGGAGGCAACCCAATATTTTAATTTTATTACACTTGTGTTTTTAATTTTTATAGCTAAGAGTTGTACAAAAGAGGTGAACTGGTTTCAATCATCTTGAGAAGGTTGACGTCAATTTTGATGGGCTGTCACAAGTATGACAAGCTGTGAGAAATGGCGTCAAAATAATCAAGTCAAAGCCTTATTCTGTTAAGGATGACGATAATTTTGAAGCGATGTCCTGTATCTGACGCACCGTCAAAAATTCCATCAAATGAGTTAAGCCCAGCTTAAAAATTTCGAGCTAACCCGGACCAACAACAGCAATTCACATTCCTACGTACTTTAGATATTTCTCTTCCAGTTTTGGTTTTCTTTCCTTAGAGAGTTATTTCCCTTCCTTTTTCAAATTTAATCCCTTCTAAGGCAAAATTTTAAGACTTTCCTTGTTGAAGCTTAAGGGTTAAGTCAAGAAATCTTCTTACTCTCTCATCTCATTCTTCTCTCACTTACAAGTCTAGGTACTCAGTGTACATCAGCTAAGTGTCGACATGCAGGTATGAGAAAAACTTCAACTTCATCTTTCTTTGGATCAATTGTGAACCACAAGAAACCTTGGTTTCAAAGGATTGAGTTGAACCCATAAACATGTTTCAAGAACCTTCAAAAACTAGGGTTTGTAAGGGTATGCGGTATAATTTCATGGAAATCTCAGTAAAGAACATAACCTAAGTTGAAATTGAGAATAATGGTAGAAGAAAAATCAAGTAAAAAGAAGTTAGAAATTGTAATGTTATCTGACAGCAATTTTCACGAACTTGCACCTATGAGATGGCCATTAAAAAATACCGTAAAAAGCTGAGAAATTTTGTAGATTCTAGATAAGGTTAATGATGCTTTTGAAGCACTGTCACACCTGTGACGGCAAATCAGAAAGGCCATCAAACCTGCGAACTAAAAACAGTGATGATGTTAAACTAAGGTTATCTTTCTTCTTCTCTTGTTTGATTATGGACACTAATTGAAGATTTTTATGTTGTTGCAGAACTGATAATGGCACCCAATAAGAAGAATCCAACCACACCAAAGAAAGCAGCTAAAGAAAATATACCTCGACAACTTGTCAACGAGGACTCTAATTATGAAGATGATGAACCCTTGCTCAGATGGACTAAAAAGAGGACTGGTCCAAAGACACCACCCCCACCTAAGCCTATTGAGGTGGAGGATACTGATGATACTGAGGTAACAACCTTATTTGAGCAAGCTTTACAGGAATAAAGATCAGAACACACTGAACAGGAGTCTGAAGGCACTGAACAAAAAGTTGAAACTGAAGACTCTAAAAGGCCTACAATTGAGGAAATTAAGTCTGAATCACCATCATCGGACCAGCAAGGTGATAAGGATTCTCTAGTATGGGGAAGTTTGGTGAAATGCAAAAAACCTAAGGTTAGGAACAATGGGAGATGGCAAATCCCTAGGGCTGAAATGATCTATTTGGACGGACTTTGCAGAACATATCGACGAAGTGCCAGAAGGCTAATTCTAGAGGAGAAGAAAATCATCACTACAGGTTTGATCAGATACCCTGAGGTGATGCAAAAACTAAAGGAGTATGGCTTGGAGTAGACTACCAAGGGAAGCGGTGTTTACTGTCCTTCATTAATCTGGGAGTTCTACACGAACTACCAGGCTACGGTGGAAAATATGTGCAAAGAAGGAGATAGAACTTCAGATATCCCTCTGCTAACCAAAGTTCTAGTACATAGAGTGAGGGTGGATATTTTAGATGCCACCATAAACAGGTTTTTACATGGGCCAGCCTTTGTCCCACGAGCTACTTCACCTACCTTTTATGCCCGATTGAAACATTGGGAAAACACGCGCAAATGGCTAGCAAATCTCATAGCAGATAGGAAACCTGAGTGGCTGAATAATCCAGCAGAAAAGATTACCAAAGCATCTCTAAATTCAGAGGCCAAATTTTGGTGGGGTTTAGTACGGATTCATCTGATACCTACCGGGGGAGACAACATATTAGGGGATTATCAAGAAATATTGGTTCCAATCTTGATAGACAGAACTCCCTTGGATTTTAAATAAATGATAGCGGAAGAGATCAAGATTCAGCTCGCAAGACCCGATGCTGCATATCCATTTCCACATCTAATTACTAGGTTGTGTGAAGCAGCTAATGCACCTAAGATTTTAGGTATTGATGATGAGATACATGCCAAGAAAACTCACAACCCTGTCATCAAAAAGAAAATTTAGCCTGGCTTACGACTTGATCGAGATGCAGTTGGTGCAGTAAATCCTCCAGTCACTGACACTATGTCAGCACCAGATATGGGGATGCAAATCTTCAAAGTTGTACCACCACCACCAGCATGTTCAGCTCATGCAGGCTTAGTGCAGCTCATGCAGGCTTAGTGCCTTAAAGTGAGCTGACTACTTCAGTCCCTTCGGCAGCAACAGATTTGGCATTTTAGCCGATTGATATTAGGAAGGTCGCTAGGCAAGCAAATTGGTGTGAGGTACAACTACAGGACTTCTCCAAATAGTTTTCTACCACTGTGGAAAAAGAATCAAAGTTTCACTCAAAGCTGCACTCGAACCTTTCATGACTTTGCCTGAGCGGGTAGCAAATCTAGAGAACAAATTTGATGCCCGAGCAAGGGAGATGACAGGTTCTGATCTTGCCACTTTTAGGGTTGCATTGGACAAGATAAAAGCTGAGGTTGGGATAATGCAGTAGCACCAAATCATGGTGCCAATAGGTTAAGCTATGCACGATGTAGAGGAAAAATTCCTATACTCGATCTCACTGCGGATTCCCCAAAGAAAAAAAAAAGGGAAAAGAAAGGCAAGAATAAGAGAGATGAGCTAGCTATTTAAGAAGAGAGAAAAGCTAAAAAGAAAGAAAAGAAGAAAGCAGGGAAGGAATATTTGAAAAGGGAAAGATTGGAGTCCCTAGCGAACACAGAAAAATGGGAAACAGCAATCAGAGCTAGGGTTGCAGGTGCTTCATCGAGCCAGGCTCCAGCCACTACAAAGGCAGATACTACGAGTGGGAAAATACAATAGATGATGTTGTATTAGGGTCATAGACCCAGGATCTACAGGCTTGACTATCTTCAGGTATATACTAACCCTTAGTGCATTTTATTTTTGATTTTAAGTTGAAGGTATAGGGAAACTATTGTTGTAACATGTTCTGTAAATAATTGGGAATAGTACAAGTACTTGAGGCAGTTAGCTTGTTTTGTAAATTTTGAGTACCTCTCTAGTGGTCTAATCTGTCATGAATTGTGTGAATTGCATCTAGTGTGACCACTGTGTATCTATTTGTGGCATTAGTGTGGAAAATAAATAACCTTTAGGAAATAAATGCATGAAATGGATGAGTAGTGATGCGCTATATACTTGTGTGCTATGTGCGTGTAAGGTCTTACTTAGTTCCCATTGTGCGTTGAATCTAGAACTTGCCCAGTTAGTCGTACCATAGTCATAGGATAGGCATTAGGAAAGGATCATAGGCTATTTTTGCATGTTAACCCATTTTATCTTAAATGACCGTCCAAATGTGAATAATATCCCTTGATCTATTTTTGCGCCTAAATATCCTAGTTCTTTCTTATACACCTTTCACCTTCCCATTACATCATAATGAACCTATTTTAGCCCTGATCTTCCTTGGATACTATGCACCTCGACTTAGGCAAATAACCTAAGTTGAGGGTGACTACGATAGGGGTGTGTGATGCATTATGAGTATGAAGAGAGGTAAAAGAAGGAAAATGAACAACAAGCTGGGTGTAGTGAAAAAGAAAAAGAGAAAACTGAAAAAGTTAATCTAATGCTTGAACAGACAACACCCATCTTGACAATGCTTAACAAGTAAAAGAGGGAAGCAAAGAAGGTCAAAAGTTGAAACCCCATGAGTTAATGTAGTGCCGAGGAGGTGTAGTCACTATGAAATACCCATGAATATCATACCAGCCCTGAGCCCATATTACAAGCTTGAGAAAAGCCCTATAGTGATCCTAACTGACTTGTCTAAAGACTTAGATACTAACTATAAGGGTAAGCCTATGGCATTTGATGCACAATGTTGAAACTTCATTCTGAGAGTGAGTCTTACGTTCATCCCTATGTCTTTACATATGAATCAAAGTGAGAAAGGGATTTCTTTGTTGTGACGGCACACAACTACTTTGTTTGGATAATGTAATTTGGGTATGTACTAGGTTGTTATTACTGAGATTTTTTGCCATATCTAGATACATATGAGTTACATGGGTGTTTCCAAATATTAGACATAGTTGATTTTACTTTGATTGATCATGGAGATGGTGCATGGATTCTTACCTGATTAGAGTAGTTAGCTGCTGAATTGTACTTTGTATACTCCGAGTTATGTTTTGGTTGCTTGAGGACAAGCAATTGTTTAAGTTGAGGGTATTGATATGTGAGCTAATGCTAACACATTTGAAGCTTTTAACTCTGAATAATTGTGAGGTTTTAAGCAACTTTTGTTGTTTTTGATTGCTTTTAATGTGCTAATATAGATACGAGTGATCCAGGAGGAAACTAAAGGAAAGAAGAATAAATCAGCTGAAATCTGGTGTAAATAAGCTAAAATATAACTGATGTCAATTCTGAAGTGCCGTCATACATGGGACAGGCTGTCAAAGTTGTCATCAATCTTAGATAGAACCCGAGAAAATGAGATGAAATGTGACGACGTTTAGGATGGGCCGTCAAATATGTGACTTGGCATCAAAATTGTCGTCAACCAGAAGTAGAGATCCATATGGACCAATAATTTAAATCATGTTGGTGTAGAGGTCTTAATGGCCGAGTGTTCAAGTCACCCTTGCTTTACCAATAGGTGTTCGAGTCACCCTTGACATATGAACGAGTGTTCGAGTCAACCTTAGTGCATATGTACATATGACTATTCTCTGGTTCATATGGCAAACACGCATTGGGGCCTTTTCAGTTGGGTGAGTTATACCCAATAGCTTGTGGGTGCCTTTTTATTAACATTAAAGCTACACAGTTTAGGCTATTATTTTACTCTCATTCTAAGCCTTGTTCACTATCCTGGCATGTTATAAATATATTTGTATATGCATATGATTGTGCGCATTGTCTTGGAATGATTTTGAATTGTTGATTCATAGCGTTAGTTTATCCCCTTCCCTGAGTTACTTGCTAGCACTCAACCCACTAACCATTTTTGGATGCTCTATCCCTACATGATGCAAAACACTAAGACACTTTTACTTTTCCTGCAGTGATAGAATTTTTGGGTTGTCAGTATCCATATTTGAAGTGGCAAGTTTTCATTCTCTGGAAAGGTTATCATTTTGAAGTGTTGTTTCATTTATGTCTTAGACTACTTATCTTAAATTCTTTTGTCTATCATCTATGGAATGTCTCGACTTAGATTGATTTTAGTCTTTTTAGAGGCTTTGTGGATCACTATGGATTGGGATGTCAGTTGAATTCTTAAAACTTTCCTTATTAGTGATTATCCTATCTTGTTATATGTTTGGAATTCTTCCGTTGATAGTATGTTGTGTTCTATTGGAATAGTTAAAGAAGGTGGTCTCTAATTCGACTAGATCTGCTGAAGTGACTTTCTAAAATATCATAACTGGGCAGTTCTGTATACCCGTCGGGCTATGATGGTTTTACCCATTGGGGTAGAGAATAAAAAGGGCTCTGCTAGAATTTCAGGACTGACTCCAAAATCAACTGCTATATAGGGATTAACAAAAGACAAGGAAGCACCTGGATCTAGAAAAGCATAAACATGAACATGAAAGATCTAGAACGTATCAGTAACCACATCAGGAGAAGTTTTCTAGTCATGTTGGGACTGGAGAGCATAGAGACTATTTGGGCATTGCCCACTAGCAGCACTGGAGTGGTACCCTGCTGATTTCGGCGATCGAACTGAGCTAAGGAGCAGAGAAAACTCTAATAACCTAACTGAGGGCAGTCTCTAACTCAGTGTCCTGGCTTGCCACAACCAAAACAGCCATCACTACTAGCTCTGCACACATCCTTATGGTTTTTACCACAACTTTGACAAAGGGGATTAGTTCGGTCACTGCTAACACTGGCCTGAGACTTAAAGCCTGGCGCTCTATCTTTGTTACCCTCTCTTAACTTAGGAACTTGATAACTGGCTGATGAAGGAGCTGGAACTTATGACTTAGGATGAATCTGAGAGTGATTGCCTCCCTCTGACTTAGGCTGACTAAAATTAAAGCTACCTGCCCTAGCTCTCTTATTCTACTTCTCCCTCTGCTTAATCTTCTACTCCTCTATCTACTGAGCATAAGTCATAATCCTGGCTAAAGTCATGTCACTATTCAATATGGCAGATCTACACTCATTAACCACGCTATCATTCACTCCTAAAACAAACTTACTCATCTTAGACCTGTTATCTCCAACCACATGAGGGGCATATCCATCTAATTAAGTAAACTTAAGAGAATACTCTTTCACCGTCATATTTCCTTGCCTGAGGATGATGAATTCTAACACCTTATCTTCTCTAAGATCTAGGGGAAAGAATCTATCAATGAAAATAGAAGAAAACTCCTCCCACTCAACAGGCCCTGTATCATCTAGCCTTTCTAACTTCTACTTTTTAAACCAAGTGTGAGCAACATCCTACAACTGATATGCAGCTAGCTCAGCACTCTCACTAGAAATAACCCCCATTATATCTGTAACCTTCTGCACCTGCTCTAGGAATTCCTGAGGGTCCTTATCTTACTTAGACCCAAGAAAGAATAGAGGATTCATTCGGGTGAAGTCCCAAATTCTAGCTACAGCTGTAATACCCGTGTCTTTTTCATAGCTAACAATCATCTTAAGAATGCTAGGACTTACTTTGAAATGCAAATTTTTTTTCGTACGTGTAGTATTTTTGAGATTTTCACTTTATATCATGTGGAAAATTGAGTTGGCTTTCCAACGATACCAATTCGTCCAAATTCGACATCAGACGAAGGAGTTATGCATGTTTTACTCGAAACGGTCAGAATCACCCAGGTGTGATGGCCCAGTTGGCAGACTGTCAAATTAGTGATGGATCACCACTTGGACCGTCACTTCCAAGAAAAAAGGGTCCCATTCTGGTCAAGGCCTGACGGCAAAGTTGACGGACCATCAACTTAGTGATGGACCACCACTTAGACCGTCAAAGCCATGCCAGTTAAGCCATGTTATACATAAAGACTGACGGACGAGTTGACAGATCGTCAAAGTTGTGACGTACCATCAACCAGGCCATCAACCCCTATCCAGTGAAGCGCATTTCTGGTCCACGTCTGATGGGATGAATGACGGTCCACCAGGAGTCTGACGGACCGTCAGTCTGACCGTCACATGCCACGTTCATCTTATTTCTAAGTTGTTTTAACAGGGGTATTTTGATCACTTATCACCCACCTATAGATACCTAGATAAGTCTAAATCAGACATTTTGCTCACTTTTATTTCACAAACAACAACTAGGGTTTCTCCCTAAATTAAATCTTCAAGACCACGACTCAATGTTCTTCAAGAATCAAAGGATTTCAAATCCTTCCAGTTCAAAAACATCAAGAACCTTGAGTCAGGTATGCATAGTGTTCATCTATGGACCCTTCTCATTCATAGAGTTCAAGAACCATGATTTTAAATGAGAAACTTTGATTTCCTTATTGCTATGTGATATTGTTCATGTCAATGACCATTGTTTAAACTTTAGAATATTATTTTAAGATGATTTCCATGAAGTATGCATGTTGTGGTTAAAACCCATGAAATTGGGTGGTTCAAGATGATTAATATTTGTTGAGAAAACCTATGCCCAAGGTGTCCATGCAAGGTGTTTGTTAAAATGCCTAGGATTCTAGAAGTTCATATTTACATGATTCTATGATATCTAAATGACAAGTCCATATTAGCTATACACTCAATATGAATTCCATGCTATTTATGTGTTGTTATTATTGTGGTGTGAAGCATGTGTGATAATGGAATTATAGAACATGTACACAAAATAGATCCATGCTTTCCCTACCATGTTTGATATGTTGAATAGACTCATGAGGCACACTATCTCTTACTTATGATATTATTAATTATGGACTCAAATCTTGTGATCAAGTCAGGTCATGTGTGTTAGTTTTCTTCTATCGAGTCCTGGGGGTATTCGTACCCAAAACTATAGCTGTGTGCCTAGAGCCATGTCATGTTGTCATGATATCTTCAGTCAAGCCACGTTCCATAGAATTCAGTCAGTCATATGACTCAGGAAACCTCAGAAACCTCATGATATCAGTTAGTTAACAGTATTATTCCGTCAATCAAATGAAATTCAGTAAACCCAGTTCATGTATAGTCAGTTAAATTATGTTCAGTCTCTTCAGATGGGAGTATGAGTTAGCACCGATCGAACCCAAGGATGGGAACTCACCTACTTCAGATGAAGGTGTGATTCTTAGAAGCAATCCTTGTGTTCCAGAACTATGTTGCCAGCATAGGTTGAGACATCAACACTGCCAGCTTGAAGGTTGATGGGGCGGACATCCACCGCTCTCTTTTGGGGACACTGCTAGATTTGAGGGTCACTCACAGCATATCTTTACCCGTGGCACGGTATTGACACCCTTCCAATCAAGGTAATGATTGGACCCCAGTTCAGCTATTTTAGCATACATGGGGCATGTTGGTTAAACAAGTACCTCCTACAATTTCAATATCTGTCTCAGTAAAAGAACTCAGACAGTTCTTCAGATATCAGTATACCAGGACTATTAGATACAGTCAAATTTAGTTATAGCATGGGACTCAAAAAGTTCCACCAGATTTAAGACTGCCAGATACAGTTGTTCATGTTATCAAACTACAGTTTCAGCCATGTATTAGCGTACAGATTTAGTTATCATGTACCCACGATCTCAGTTACTATGTATGTATGTTTGCAGTCTTACGTTCATATCAGTCAGTCAGTTAGCATTATTCATGCATTTAAACCTTTCGCTTTATCCTACCTCACTCGTATACTCAGTACTCCAGTTGTACTAATGCATTTGTGCTATGGTGCTTTCTTTTTATGTTACACCATCGGTTTAGAGACACGAGTTCCAGACTAGTTATAGCAGTCGCATTCAGCATATAAAGTTGCAGTGAGTCCTCTTCCTTCGAGGACGATATTACTTGATTTATTCATTTATTAATTCAGTTTGTTTTCAGTTTATGGAGTTAGTTGGAGACATGTTCCCTCAACTCCTTATTCAGACAGTACTTAGAGGTTTTTAGATTTAGTATTCAGATTTAATTCAGATTCAGTTGTTTTGGGTATTTGCTACCTACATGGATGTCATGTTTTGATAGTTTCTTTATTCAATTGAACATTATGGCCTATTGTTCATGTCTTCCTCATTTTATAAGTATATTATATAGTGTACAGGTACAGATATTAGTCATGGGTTAGCTTGTGGTCCTTCAGTGTCATAAGCACTGTGTAGCATTCCTGTTCAGAAAATCAAGGTGTTACGACAGCTGATTTGGCCATTAGATTGTCCAGAACGATAGCTGGTCATTTATTTTGAGCAGCAACTGAGTTAGCAAGAGTAGTGAATACAGCTCAAAACTCTGCATGAGAAACATTTTTGCCCAAAGATTCTTTGGGTTGAGGGGTTGGTTGATTCTTGTTTGTTCTTTTAAGAGGGTTGTTTTGTAGAAAAAAGGGAGAAATGGATTAGATTGAGAAATTGACTTGAGATTATGCTCATTGGCACGACATGAATACTAAAAGAGGGAAAACTATTCCTAAAACATCTTATAGCCTCTTGTACATAAATGTGGCATGGAACACACCCATGCACAAGACTTTACTAGATGCAGTTTTCAGACTTCCTAGGAATCTATTGAACCTTAGGCTCTGATACCAAGTTTGTAATACCCCAAATCTGGTACCTAGAATACCACATGATACTCATGACCCCGAAGGACCACAAGCTAATCCATGACTAATATATGTACCTGTATAGTACATAATATACTGCATAATGTAGAAACATGAACTGATATGCCATAAGGTCCAAACCTGAGACATAGTATCTGATAAAATAGAACATCTGGGTGGGTTATGAAATACCCAAAACAAAACTAAAATAAGCTATTAGAACATACTATAGTTTGGAAAGCCTCTAAAATATGACTGTCTAAATAAGGAGTTGATGGGATATGTCCCCAACTAAATCCAACTAATAAACTAATTACTGAGATAATAAAATGATGATCATGTTCTCGAAAGATGAGGACTCACTGCTAATTTTGATAGCTGAGACTAGAATCCACTAATGCTCTGGAGCTCGTGTCTCTAAACCTATGGTATAAGACACCATAGCACAAATGCATTAGTACTTTGAATTTACTGGTATGCACGTAAGGTAGGTTGAATGCATGGGGTTCAAATGCATAAACACCAACAATAGCAGACTGACTATCATGAGCGTGAGAATATATGCATGAGATATAATAACTGACACTGATACCGTGATAACATGCTTACTGAATCTGAATATTAATAACATGACATACTAATAACTGATATAACTGATATCATGAGAGACTGTATCTGACAATCCTAAAATCTGAAGAACTATCTGGGTTCTATTACTGAGATTGATTGACTGTGTCTGACATTCGTGATTCTGTAACATAAAACTGTGGAAAGTAGTTATCGAACCGACATGTCTCTAATATGCTATTATGGCTAAGTTGGAGTCCAATCTATAACCCCAATTAGAAGGGTGTCAATACCGCACCACTGGTAAGGATAAACTATGGGTGACCCTCATCTAATAGTGTCCCCAAAGAGAATGGTGGGGCCCTTATCTAACAGTGCTTATCCATCTCATCAACCCTCATCGAATACTGTTGATGTCTCAACCTATGCTGGCTACATAGTTCTAAAATGCAAGGATGACTTCTACGAATCACACCCTCATCTGATAGCATGTGTTCCTATCCTTGGGTTTACTCGGTGCTAATTCCTACTCCTATCTGAATAGACTCTAAACATAATTTATTGAACTGAACATTGGCTGAGTTACTAAATTCCGTTGACTGATGGAATACTACTGATATCTGACAATTGACAGAGTTCATGAGATCATGGAGATTTCCTGAGTCATAAGACTGTCTGAAGTCTAAGGATTGATAGCTTGATTGAAAGTATCATAAAAACCTAACATGGCTCTAGGCACATAGCTAATGTTTCAGGTACGAGTACCCCCAGGACTCGATGGAAGGAAACTGACCAAGCAAAACTTACTTGAACATGTAACTAACATCATAATCCATAATACATTTATAGAAGCATTTCATCAAAACATGTGATAGGCATAACTTGTACATACATGGGGATTTCATGGTATCATGCTAGTTAGGCACTTTTCCTTCATCTAGGCATTTAATCAAACATATTGTAGGCATGGTACATGTAAGCATCATTGTACAATAATTAAACATCAAGGTTCAATTCTAATTTCATCATTCAAGGGTTTAGTCATAGGTTTGCATGAATCTATATCTATAATAATTTAACCAACATAGAATTTATCACCTAACATAGAGTAGAATTTAACTTTGAGTTTAAGTTTTGTGCACCGTCAGTGCGTAAAATATTCAACATTATCAGTTAACTTGACCTGCCATTGCAGATTACCCAATTATTTTTATAAAAATTTAAAACGAAAAAATTAGGTAACCTGCAATAGCAAGTCAAGTTTACCTGATAGTGTAGAATATTCTATACACTAACAGTGCACACAACATAAATTCATGGTTTTAATATGTCACAACCCTATTTCTCAAGTCATGATGGCGCCTACTTTAACCCATCAGTAGGCAAGCCAAGCCATAGTCTAGAATGATAAGTAACGGACTAACAGGTAGAGACCAAATAAAATATCACGTATAATGATAACAACAATAATAATAATAATAATAAGTGAAAACAAAAAAGGGAGCATATATATTATATCAAAATGAGAGGAGGAAAAAGGACCAACTATACAAATGAATTTATCCCAAGACCTGATAAGGTCAGTACTAGAGCCACTATTAACAGGTACCTAGAGTATTAGACAAAAATCTAAACTATACACAATATATACAAACAGACTCAAGTGCAAAATACTAACTAAAATAGATATAGGAGGATCAGCCTCGGACGACAGCAAGCTTACTCTTTTCAAAATCAGTACTGAAAGGTAGAAATCACGTCAACGTTGACTGCTAGCACCTGGATCTGCATCAGGAAAAAGATATAGAAATATAGTATGAGTATGAGTACCAAAGCAACAATTACTCAGTAGACATCATCGGCTGACTGAACTTAATACCTAAAAGGTATAACTACAATGCAAGGATGTAATTCAAGTCAACCATAAAAAAGGACAGAAAGGGTAAACAACTGTCAAGTTATGCCAATGAGATAAAGGAATAAATGTAAGCTACAAAAACTAAATAATGCAGTAATGACAGACAATTAAAACATAACCTAGCTAGGGCCCCATAAGCCCACTAGCCACACTGAAGAAGGCAATTAACCCAACCGTACCCTCAAAATTCGGTGGGACACACAAATAATAAAAATAAACATAAATAATCTATAATTGTGCTGATCCCAATAAATCATAACAGTCATCAAGATATGCACCGGACTTGAACCAGTACCAATGGGTAGTAATGAGAGGCCAGACACCGGACTCAAACCGATAGTGATGGATAATAACAAGAGGACATATGCCGGATTAGAATCGGACATAGTGGGTAATAATGATAGGCCACATATATAGAACTCATAATCAGATGCCGGACTCAAACCGAAACTCAGATGAACCACAACCATAATCAGATGCCAGACTCGAATTGAAACTCATAGTAATTATAATGATCAAAAGCCAAACTCGAACTGAAACTCATAGTAACAATAATAATCAAATGCCAGACTTGAACTGAAACTCATAGTAACAATAATAATCAAATATCAGACTCAAACCGGAACTCATAGAAACGATACCCAACGGTAATATTAAAATCCATACCATACCATAACAATGTCAACGTCTAAATAATCATCCGCCAATCTTAATTAAAAAGGGATAAATTCAAGATTTTGCAATTTAATTTCATGTCCTAAAGCAATATATGTTATATTAGATTAAAAGATAATATTTCAATATTTACTAGAACGGGGTCCTAATCCAAATAAATAAGGCAGTTTATATATATCAAATAATACGCATCTACGAGCACTTATCCAAAGCTAGCATAATAGTTTACAATTTTTGTAAGTAAGCTCAATCTAAAGGTAAGGTAAACCTACCCTACCTGGATGCCAAAGCTATAATATCTTTCCGCGAAGCCTCCAAATAATATCACTAAATCCAAGTGTGAAAAATATGTTGTAGACAATAAATTTTTGTCACAATCAAATATAGATTCAAAATATATGCATATATTCTTCCACTTAAGGTTGCCAGATGCGTGCTTAGGTGAACCAAGTCGACAAATGATGAATATCACCTTCTAAATTTATCAAGCTAGCTTTTGTTAATGGGGAAAAAATGAAAATGAAAGGCTTCAAAAATGAAATATTTTTTTTTAATTTCCCTTGTATGAAAACATTGCACATATATATAAACTATAAAATGGGGTGCTGCTTAAAATCCTAAGTGGGCACGTGGTAGTGCCAATTTGGTTAAAAACATATGGTGTCAAATATATCCACGTGGAGTGGAGTGGCACCCTTTTTATGTTTTTATCCAAATGTATCTACACTCGATAATGCTTTGTGATAAAATAAATATAATATTTTAAATATACTAAAATTAATAGAAAATTATTTGTAATAAAACCTCTATTATGTAATAATAGTATTTTCACATTTCTAAATTTATTATCTCCACTTAAAATATTAATAAATCAAAAAATCTATTATAAAATAATACAAATAAAACAACACTTAAAGAATTTTACCTATATTGAAAATATTCTAGAAGGGTACTAAATTATATGAAAATACAGGAAAATGATCGTAAGGGTCATTACAACATCCACTCCTCCTAAAATGTCCTCCAAAATCTAGAAGTGAACTGAGAGCCTCGATCAGAAATAATGGACACAAGGACCCCATGTAGGTGAACCACCTCCTGGATGTAAACACGAGCTAACCTCTAGGGACTGTAGAAAACTCAAACGGGGATAAAATATGCAGACTTGGTTAATCGATCCACGATAACCCAAATGATATCAAAACCATGCAAAGTACGAGGCAATCCACCTATGAAATCCATAGTAACTCGCTCCCATTTCCACTCGGGAATAGGTAGTTGCTGATATAATCCACCAGGCCTATAATGCTCGGCATTTACTTGCTAACAACAAAGATATCGCGACACAAACCCTACTACATCTCTCTGCATACCACTTCACCAGTAATTTTGTCTCAAATCCCTATATATCTTATTTATCCGGGGATGAATAGGGTATCTGGAGCTATGAGCCTTACGAATAATCAATTGGATCGATTCTCCAAGCCTTGGAACACAAATACGATTATCAAACCTCAATACACCCTCAGAATCTAGGGTATCCCACTGAGACTCACCCCTCAGCACCTGCTCTCAAATGCTACAAAGCTAACTATCCTCAAACTGACGACTTAGAATCTGCTCTAACAAGGTAGATCTGGCCTTAACACTAGCAATAATTCTCCAAGTGTCAGAAATATCCAAATGAACCATTAATTTAGATAAGGACTGAATGTCCAAAGCCAACAGTCGCTGAGAAGATGAAATAAAAGCTAAGCTACCCATACTCACTGACTTCCGACTCAAGGCGTCTGCTACTATATTCGTTATGCCTTATGGTAGAGAATAGAGATATCATAGTCCTTCATCAACTCAATCCACCTGCGCTGCCTCAAACTAAGATCCTTCTGGGTCATAATATACTGAATACAGTGGTGATCAGTAAATATCTCACAGCGAACACTATAAAATAATATCTCCAAATCTTAAGTGCAAATACTACCGCTGCTAACTCTAAATCATGGGTGCAGTAGTTATGCTCATGCACCTTAAATTGTATCAATGCATATGTAATAACACGGCAATGCTGCATCAAAACACACCCCAAACCAACACCAGACACATCATAATAGATAGAAAAATCCTCGCCCTCAACAGAAAAGGTCAGAATAGGAGTTGAAGTTAGCAAATCCTTGAACTTCATAAAGCTTGCCTCACAACTCGCAGACCACTGAAACAGAACCTCTTTCCTGGTCAATCTAGTCATAGGGGCTGCAATAGAAGAAAAATCCTCAATGAACTACTTGTAGTAACCTACCAACCTAATAAAGCTGTGAACCTTAGAAGGTGATGTAGGCCTAGCCCAACTATGAATAGCCTCAATCTTGGCTGGGTCCACCATAATACCATCTTTGGAAACTACGTGCCCCAAGAAAGCTATAAGCTTATGCCAAAACTCACACTTTGAGAACTTGGCATAAAGCCTGTGGTCTCTCAAAGTGTAGAATACATTCCTTAAATACTGCTCATGCTCCTCCTTGCTCCTCAAATAAACAAAGGTGTCATCAATAAATATTATCACAAAGGAGTCCAAATATGGAGCATTGGTCAACCCAAAAGACATCACCAGAAACTCATGATGACCATAAAGAGTCCTGAAGGCTATCTTAGGGATGTCCACAGCCCTAACCCTTAACTGATGGTAACAGGACCTCAAATTTATCTTAGAAAACACTGCCTCACCCTAAAGATGATCAAACAAATCATAGATGTGAGGCATAGGATACTTATTCTTCAGAGTCACCTTATTCAGCTGCCTGTAATTGATACACATATGCATGGAGCCATCTTTCTTCTTTACAAATAGAACTAGGTCACCCCAAGGAGATATACTCAACCTGATAAAACCCTTACCCAAAAGATATTAAAGATAACTATTTATCTTATTCAACTCAGTAGGAGCCATACAATATAGAACCATAGAAATAGGTAGGGTTCCTAGCTCGAGGTCAATAATAAACTCTACATCATGCTCAGGAGGAAGGCCAGGTAGGTCAGTCAGAAATACATCAGAAAACTCGTAAACAACAGGGATGGATTCAAGCGGGAAACTCTCAGCACTAACATCCCAAAAATATGTAAGAAATTACTCACAACCCCTCGATATCGGTCTCCTAGCCCGGATGTACGAAATATTCCCCATTGGTATGCGACTAATAGAACCCTGCCACACAATGATCTTAGAAAAATAATCCAAGACCGCATAGTAAGGAGACAACAAATCCATGCCTATAATCATATCAAAATCTACCATATCTAGGACAATGAGGTCAATATGAGTATCAAACTCCCTAATAGTCACCAAAAAAGATTTATATACCCATTCCACTAGTAAAGAATCGCCTACTGTGGTAGCCACATGTAATAGGACAGATAAAGATTCCAAACATAAACCCAGTCGCATTGCAAAATAAGCAGAAATATATGAAAATGTGGAACTGGGATCAAACAAAGTAGAGGCTAGCTAACGAAACACAGAAATTATACCTGTGATTACAACATCCGAAGCCTCAGCCTCTGATCTACCGTTGTAACTACCCTGGTGGTGTGGTATCTTATTTCTGCCACTTTGGGCCTCATGATCCATGTCCTCTATGGAATAAAAATGCTTGGCTATCTCCAAAATAGACTTCCCTGAAGTCACCAAACTCTGTGTAGCCCTATGGAGTGACAATCTCAATCCCCTAACAAAGCATCGAATCTGCTTGTACTCCATATCCAAAATCATAGTGGTGTGTCTAGCTAAATCATGGAATCTCACCTCATACTCAACCATAGTCATAGAACCCTATCTCAATATGGTAAACTCATCCTGGAGACGTTCACTGTAATACCCTGAGAATTGCAACTAATAGTAGAACCCATCTTCAAGCTCTTTAGAAATAAAGTTAGTGATTTGGTAGTTACATAATCTAGTTTGATTAGTATTAAGGCCTCAAAAGTGTCCTAGCTATTAGATGAATCAAAACATTCCTTGCCAATTGAATTCTTGAGAAGGATATTGGTATAGTCAACTTCAAACGAGCTTATCTCTCGTTATACTATGAATTTCTGAGCTCATGAACCACCAAAAAATATATAATTTAATTAGCTTTCCAACAATACCAATTTTGCCTAAATCTGATACCGGAGCAAAAAGTTATGCCCATTTTACTCCAGCATGTTAGCTTAGAAAATTGAGTGACGACATTCGTGATAACTTATCACAAGTGTGATGACTTATCACGAATATCGTCAGCCTTAGGCAGAATCCTTCCCCCAGTGATGACATTTCTGATAAGTTATAATAAGTGTGATGACTTATCATGAATTTCATCATCCTTAGGCAGAAATCCATCAATTCCAGCCCCCCAGTGATGACATTTGTGACGACTTATCACAAGTTTGACGGCCTATCACAAATGTCGTCAGCCTTAGATTTTTAGCAATTGGGAACTGGTTTAGTAATGGTATTTTGGTATTTTTCCTTCACTTCCCATGACTTATAACCCTCAAGGAGCGTATTATCTTCCATTCTCTTTAGTTAAACATCTCAAAATTCTCTGCACACCTTCAACCACAAGGTTAGGGTTTAAACATAAAAACTCAAATATCTAGAGATTCAATCGTGAGAATTCGATAATTCTTGAATATTTGAATTCCCCGTTAAAAGGGATATGAGGAACACCCAATAGTTCATGAATAACCTTCCAGAATTTTTGAGGTCATCCAAAAGCTCCAAGTTTAAGGTATGTGGTTTTGAAAAAGAACACCCTTTTGTTCTTGTGCCCAAAAGTTACATATTTTTGTAAAGTATTTCATAAATTCATGGAGATTCCTATCATGTCATTATATTGTAAGTTTTTTTATGAAATTATGTCTTACCCGAGCTTTGAGTTGTAATATTATTAGGCATATTAATGGTTTAAATTGTCAATTTATGGTTTAAGTTGCATAATTCAACGTCTATATTATGTTTTGAGAATTTCAAGTCCTATTGTTGTGAATTGAATCTTATGGTTAAAGAATGAGTTTGAGAATGAGATGTTAGTTATTTTTAAAGAATATCAAGAAGTGAGTTTTGATAGTAAGTTAAGATAGAAATCCACATTCTTGAGTTTGAAGTAAAGGAGATGCATTTTGTCTCCCATTATATATATATATATATATATATATATATAGAGAGAGAGAGAGAGAGAGAGAGAGAGAGAGAGATAGATAGATATAGATATATATTGTTGAATTATTTTAAGGTGGATTTTCTAAAGTTTTGAGCTAAGTAAAGGAGTAGTATTTAGCACCGAGTTGGGCTTGATTCCGAGGTCTTATGCCCCAGAACTACGTGCCCTTGTAGGTTCATGATATACCCCAAGTGGGTTAAGATAGTGATCACTAAAGTTAAGGTTTTATCCAATGGCAAGGATAGAATAGCTCTCCCCAACGTGGGTAAGACGTTGGACTCCATTTAGCTCACATGGTTTATGTCGGTAAAGAGAAACTCCCTAAGTTCCTAAAGTTCTGTTAGTTCTAAAGTCTTTCAAGTTTCAAGGAGTTTTTGTCTTAAAGTTACAAAGTTTTGAAAGTATAAGTGTTTTGAAAGCTATGGTCCTAATAATTTCAAGTGTCATGATAATTTGAGGTTTTAAGTAAAAGCATGATGATTTATGAGTCTTGTGGCATATATTTATTTCAAGCTATGTGAGTATGTTTTACACCATGCAGGTTTCCTATAAAAGCTTATGATATTGATTATTTTAATTGCACACTCCCCCATATGCTCAGTACATTCCCAAAGTACTGAACTACATATTTTGTCCGCGTGCCATATATTCTCGTAATGTAGGTTTAGGTGCTCAGTCTCAGCCTCACTAATGATCCTTTCAAGCATTCCTATCTACATATCAGCTATGGTGAGTCCTCATATTTCGGGGACCGGTTATTCTCAGACTTCCAATTTTATTTAGTAGCTATTTAATTCTTATCAGTTGAGTATGAGTCAGTTGGGGACCTGTCCCAATGGCTCTCTAGTTTGGAGTAGTAAAGGTTTGTCAGACTAGTCATCAGATTATCAGCACTTTGAGATTTTCTTTGAGTTGTAGTTTGTTCAGACCAAGTATTTCATTCATATTTCTTATTTTTGATGTCACAGTGTTGATTTCATGCATTTTATCTCTAAGTAAGCTAATATATGAAGCAGAAGGCTCAAAGGGTTAGCTTGGGGCCACTTGTAGCCTTAAGCACCGTGTGACGTTTTAGGACCCGGCTGCGGGGCGTTACACTCACGCATGCTATGAGGCATATACTTCCCCAAGAAAGCCTCAAAGAACTAAGTCCAAGTCACTGGTGAAGATCTAGCTGGCCTAGAGTCAAGATAACCTCTCCACCACCTCTTCACTGTCGTTGCAAACTGATAAGAAACAAAGTCTACTCCTCTCTCCTCAACTAGCCCTAAATTCCACAATTTCTTCTCACAACTGGATAGGAACTCATGAGTATCCTCCCCGAGGGTCCCGGCAAACCTGGGTGGAGTCAATCTCAAAAATTGATCCAACATCTTTTGCTTTTCTAAAGACATAACTGGCTGGGCTACTACTGGCTGAGCTTCCACGGTCGGTGGACCGCCAACTAACCCCAATAACTAAACTAGTGTATCCCAAAGAATTGACGAAGATATAAAGCCGGGTGGAGCCTAGGCTTCCCCTTGGCCCACCTGCTGATGTGATGGAATACCTGGAGCTCTCTCAATCCCAGGAGCTATAACAGGATCGGGTGATGGATCCCTGGACTGATCTCGAACATAGGCTGCTACTCTACCTTTTCCCTGATATCTGGGTCGACCTCGACCCCAACCTAGAACTCTAGAAGCAGACCCAGGCACCCGACCCCATGCTCTCGAACCTTGTGTCCAAGCTATCTGCGTAAAAAGTGAACCAAATAAAATATTACAACCAACCTAGACTCAACGCACAAAAATGGATCAAGAAAATGATATTTTTCCTTAAAAATGCCCTGTAGCCTGCCAAGGATAGGATACAAATGTCTCTGTACTGATCTGTGGGATTCTACTAAACATTGGCTCTAGTACTAACAATACCAGTAAGACCTAAGCTCTGATACCAAGCTATCACAACCCGATTTCTCAAGTCATGGCGCCTACTTTAAACCGCCAGTAGGCAAGTCAAGCCATAGTTCGGAATGATAAGTAACGGGCTAACAGGCAGAGACCAAATAAAAGATCACGTATAATTATAACAACAATAATAATAAGTGAAAACTATGAAGGGAGCATATATATTATATCAAAACGAGGGGAGGAAAAAGGACAACTATGCAAATGAATTCCTCTCAAGACCTGATAAAGTCAGTACTAGAGCCACTATTAATAGGTGTCCAGAGTATTAGACAAAAATCTAAAATGTACACAATATACACAAGTAGTCTCGAGTTCAAAAAACTAACTAGAGTAGATAGAAGAGGATCAGTCTCGGGCGATAGCAAGCTCACCCTGCTCTGAATAAGTACTGGTAGGTAGGAATCATGTCAACGTCGACTGCTAGTACTCGGATCTTCATCAGGAAAAAGATACAGAAATGTAGTATGATTACCAAAGAAACGGGTACTCAGTAGGCATCATCGGCCGACTAAGCTCAATACAAAAAAGGTATAACTGCAAAGCGATGATGTAATCCAAGTCAACTGTAAAAAGGGACAGAAAGAATAAACAACTGCCAAGCTACGCCAATGAGATAAAGGAATAAATGTAAGCGATACGGAAAATAATTAATGCAGTAATGACAGACAAATCAAACATAACCTAGCTGGCCCCCATAAGCCCGATAGACATACTGAAAAAGATAATTAACCCAACCATACCCCCATAAGCCGGTGGGACACACAAGTAATGAAAATAAACATAAATAATCTATAACTGCGTTGATCCCAATAAATCATAATAGTCATCTAGATGTGCACTGCACTTGAACCGGTACCAATGGGTAGTAACGAGAGGCCAGACACCGAACTCAAACCGATAGTGATAGATAATAACAAGAGGACACGTGTCGGATTCGAACCGGACATAGTGGGTAATAACGATAGGCCATATATATAGAACTCATAATCAGATGCCGGACTCGAACCGGAACTCATAGTAACGATAATAATCAAATATCGGACTCGAACCGAAACTCATAGTAACAATAATAATCAAATGCCGGACTCAAATCGGAACTCATAGTAACAATAATAATCAAATGTCGGAGTCGAACCAGAACTTATAGTAACCGTAACGGTAATATTAAAATCTATACCATAACATACCATTGTCAACATCTAAATAATCATCTGTCAATCTTAATTAAAAAGGAATAAATTCAAGATTTTACAATTTAGTTTTATGTCCTAAAGTAATAAATCCTATATTGTATTAAATGACAATATTCCAATATTTACTAGAACGGGGTCCTAAGCCAGATAAATAAGACAGTTTATATATATCAAATAATACGCATCTACGAGCACTTATCCAAAGCCGATATAATAGTTTATAATTTTCATAAGTAAGCTCAATCTAAGGGTAGGGTAAACCTAACCTACCTGGACGCCAAAGCTATAATATTTTTCTGCAAAACCTTCAAATAATATCGTTAAATCCAAATTTGAATAATATGTTGTAGACAATAAATTTTTGTCACAATCAAATATAGGTTCAAAATATATGCATATATTCTTCCACTTAAGGTTGCCAGATGCGTGGTTTGGCGAACCAAGTAGACAAATGATGAATATCACCTTCTAAATTTATCAAGCTAGCTTTTGTTAATGGGGAAAAAATGAAAATGAAAATGAAAGGCTGCCAAAATGAATTTTTTTTTTTTTTTAATTTCCCTCGTACGAAAATTTACACATATGTATAAACTATAAAATCGGGTACTGCTTAAAATCCTAAGTGTGCACGAGGTAGTGCCAAATTGGTTAAAAACATATGGTGTCAAATATATCCAGGAGTGGAGTGGCACCCTTTTTATGTTTTTATCCAAATGTATCTACACTCGGATAATGCATATATTCGTGATAAAATTAATATAATATTTTGAATACATTAAAATTAATAGAAAATTATTTCTAATAAAACCTCTATTACATAATAATAGTATTTTAAAATTTTTAAGTTTACTATTTCCGCTTAAAATATTAATAAATCATAAATTCTATTATAAAATAATATAAATATAACATCACTAAAAGAATTTTACCTATATTAAAAATATTTTAGAAGGGTACTAAATTATATAAAAATACAGGAAAATGACTGTAAGGGTCATTACATAATACTCCCTCCATTTAAAAAACAATAACCTACTTTTCTTTTTAGTCCGTTTAAAAAAGAATCATCCTTTTTCTTTGTTGGCAATACTTTCATTTCAACTTTCCACATGACATATTTAGGACCACAAGATTAAAGGATATTTTGGTATATTTGACACAACTTTAATTTAAGATCACAAGATTCAAAAATCTTTTTTTATATTCTTAATTTTATATCAAGTTAAAGTAGGTCATTCTATTTTAAATGGGGAGTAGTAAAATGTTTTAGAGGCAAGCAGAAATCTATCATGTACCGTCTTTTCGTTGCTCTTTGAGTTTTTACTATGAAAAGTTTCCTTTCATGAGTAAAACGTGTTAATAAAAGCTATCAATAATTATTTCAACAAAGAAGATGTCAACCACTTTGTTGTTAGAGAATTGGATAAAACCTTCTTGATTTCTTATACTTATATTGTGACTTTCTGTACTTCTTATATTTTTTATGTTTTTTTTCTTATAATATTTTTTTTCACATTTAAATTAGGGTGTTATTTATCTTTGCAACATGCTAAATTTCTTATTAATGTTTTTTCCATTTTTATTTTTTCTCTGTATTTTTTATATACATTCCTATACCATTATTGTAGAAATTTTATTCTTGCTCCTAAGGTATCTACTATTTTTGTTTCATCCCAACTCTTTATTATTTTTGAACTAAATGGTTCAGATAATTTACTAACATATAATCTTCTTACTTCTTTGCTTTCTTCTGTATTATATTTTCCCTTATAGTAGTATTCTTTAAATGCACACGTATTTTCATCTATATATAACATATTACATATTGCTATTTTAACATTAAATTTCTATTTGTATCATTTTTTTTAGTTTTGTTCTTCTTCTTCTGTTGTCATACTGCTAAATTCATCTCTTATAGTTATTTCATATTTTTCCAATATTTCTATAGGTGTTAGTTTAATTACTGTTGTTCCTTCTGTTTTTTATCAGCCCTTAATACTTTTTTACTATCTTCAGTTAGATTTAAAACCATAATTTTGTTGTTCCTATTAGTGTTCTTTCTATATATTTCGGTGTATCTGTTGCATTTATACCATTGTCTAACTATTGTTTTGTTATATATCCTATCCATAATTGCATCGTTTTATCTATATCTATTATACAGTCTAAGTCTAAGAAGTTATAGTTTTTATTAATTATTTATTTTGGTGTCCATTTATTATATTCATCTTTTAGATTATACCTTTTAAACCTATCTTTATAATAATATGTAGGTTTTCTTATTTCTAATGTATTAAGTATTATATTTTCATCGTCCTATTTATCAAGGGTGTTTATTTTTTGTGTTTGTACTTTCTATATTTTTATTAATTGCTTCTTGTTTTTCCTTAATTTCTAGGTCTTCTATTTTTACTAAAATTTCTGTGTATGTTTCACTATTTTTTGAATCATAATTGTTTGTTTCTTTAGTGTCTATTGTGTTTACTTCTAATT
Organism: Capsicum annuum; assembly: GCF_002878395.1. Lineage (NCBI taxonomy): Eukaryota > Viridiplantae > Streptophyta > Magnoliopsida > Solanales > Solanaceae > Capsicum > Capsicum annuum. The sequence continues at coordinate 26,340,808 of NC_061116.1, read as the reverse complement.
CTTTGGTTTCTAAGTCTTCATTTTTTATTTTTTATTTTTCTTTGAATTGGTTTATTTCATCTAATAATTTTTGTTCTTTATCTTTTTCCTTTTCTTTTTGTCTTTTTTCATATAAATCTTTTAACATTTGTAATTTTTTTTCTAACTCAACAATCCTGTTATTTTTTATTTCTTCTATTTTCTGTATTTCATCTGTAGTTTGTTGTTTTATTTAATCTATTTCTTTTTTTCTATCTATTTCTTCATTTTCTTATGTTATTCTTACCATAGCAGTTAATTTATCTTCTAATTTTAATTCTTTTTTTCTAACATTAAATATAATTGTTCACCTATTTTCTTGTATCGTCTTCCCAGATTAGAAAATACTATTCTTATTTTTAATCCTTCGTGATTTTCTTATATTTTTTCATCTATTATGAATTCTTCCTTATTCATTTTATCTATTTAATGGTATATAAATCATGTTGATATATGTATTCTAGGTTATCTATTAGTGATTCTAAATATGATATTTCTTCTTTTTGTGCTTTTATTGATTTTTGACATACTCCAACAATTATATTATATTGTAGTCTTTCTTTTGTTATTTTTAATTCTCTTCGTTTCTTAGATAATAATTGTTTTAGTTCTTTATATTTTTGAGATTGGTCTATATTATTCATGTGTACAGTATTTATAATATTTTGGTGAATCTCTAAACCTAATTTTATCATAATTAGGTGGTATATACCTCATTCTTCTAGATTTTAAATGGATTATTAATTTTGCCTCAATACTGGATATCAAAGTAATTAGGTAATCTAATCTATGGAGGTCTTCTTTTGTTTTATTTAGTTTCTTATATTCTGAATAATTACTATTTAAAATTCTTTTAACTTCTCTAAAAGCCTGTATATTTTTAAATGGTCTTCTCATAATTAATAAATAACAACATAGTTAACAAGATAACTCGGCTTATAATTAACAATTAAATTAACATAAATCATAACTAACATACAAATATCATTTCTTTAACCAACTGTAGGGGATGCAGATAACTTATGTCTGTTGAAATGCTATGTCATACCATACTAGTGTTGATAGAAGATATTCTATTGTTGACGAATTGTGATATTCTAGTGTTGAAAAGGTATTTGATATTGAAGATAAAGAATTAGAAAATTGGATAGAAGATGAATTAGAACAAATACACTTAAATGATGATAGCTACTATTCATACCTAAATAATTATTATTCAGACAGATATTATACAGATTAAAAATATTTGAATTTATTAGAAGAGTTAGAGAAAAACAAAGTTGGCTATATGAAGAAATCAATTATAGGAATCAGCTTAAAAGAGAAAAAAGACAATTAGAAGAAAGAATACTTAGAATATTGGAGAAAAGATATGGAGCAAATAAGATTAATAGAAATACTTATGAAAAAAATCTACTTGACTACATAAAAACCAGAAATATGAAGAATCTAGTATACCTTAAAAATAATATAAAAGAATTAATAAGGTTAAAACAAGTAACTAAGGAATGCTATAACATAGAATTTCAACAAACATAGGTTATCCGCACCCATTCCAACTGGTATCAGAGCTATATTATTTAAAAATAGAAGAGTTGTATGTATTTATTTAAGGAATGCATATTATGATAGAACTAACTTTAGAAATTCACCAAAATATTATAAATACTAATGAATAATATTGATCAATCCCAAAAATATAAAGAACTAAAAAAAAATATTATATGAGAAATAAAGAAAATTAAAAATAAGAAAAGAAAGACTATAGTATAATTTAATTGTTGGAGTATGTCAAAAATCAATAAAAGCACAAAAATAAGTAATATCATATTTAGAATCTCTAATAGATAACCTAGAATGCATATATCAACATTATTTATATACCATTAAATAGATAAAATGAATAAAGAAAAATTCATAATAGATGAAAAAATATATGAAAATCACAAAGGATTAAAAATAAGAATAGTATTTTCTAATTTAGGAAGAAGATATAAGAAAATAGGTGAAGATTTATAATTAATGTTAGAAAAAAAGAATTAAAATTAGAAGATAAATTAATAGCTATGGTAAGAATAACAAAAGAAAATGAAGAAATAGACAGAAAAAAAGGAAATAGAAAAACTACAACAACAAACTGCAGATGAAATATGGAAAATAGATGAAATAAAAAATAATAGGATTGCTGAGTTAGAAAAAGAATTACAAATATTAAAAGACTTATATGAAAAAAGACAAAAAGAAAAGGAAAAAAATAAAGAACAAAGATTATTAGATGAAATAAACCAATTCAAAGAAAAATTAGAAATAATAAATGAAGACTTAGAAACAAAATAATTAGAAGTAAACACAATAGACACTAAAGAAACAAACTATTATTATTCAGAAAATAGTGAAACATATACAGAAATTTTAGAAAAAATGGAAGACCTAGAAATTAAGGAAAAACAAGAAGCAATTTATAAAAATATAGAATAAACAAACACAGAAGCAAATAATCTTGATACAAAAGATGACGAAAATATAATACCTAGTACATCAAAAATAAGAAAACTTACATATTATTATAAAGATAGGTTTAAAAGGTATAATCTAAAAGATGAATATAATAAATGGACACCAAAACAAATAATTAATAAAAATTATAACTTCTTAGACCTAGACTGTGTAATAGATGTAGATAAAATGATACAATTATGGATAGGATATATAACAAAATAATTATTAGACAATGGTATAAATGCAACAGATACACCAAAATATATATAAAGAACACTAATAAGAATAGCAAAATTATAGTTTTTAAATTTAACTGAAGATAGTAAAAAGGTATTAAGGGCTGATAAAAAAATGGAAGGAACAATAGTAATTAAACTAACACCTATATACATATTGAGAAAATATGAAATAGTTATAAGAGCTGAATTTAGCAGTATGGCAACAGAAAAAGAAGAACAAAACAAAGAAAAAAATACAAATAAGAATTGAATATTAAAATTAGCAATATGTAATATGTGCTATATAGATGAATATACGTGTGCATTTAACGAATACTACTATAAGGGAACATACAATACAGAAGAAAGTAAAGAAGTAAGAAGATTATATTTTAGTAAATTACCTGAACCATTTAGTTCAAAAATAATAAATAGTTGGGATGAAGCAAAAATAGTAGATACGCTAGAAGCAAGAATAAAATTTCTACAACAATGGTATAGGAATGTATGTGAAAAATACAGAGAAGAAACAAAAATGAAAAAAATATTAATAAAAAATTTAGCATGTTGCAAAGATAAAATAACACCCCAATTTGGATGCGAAGAAAAATATTATAAGAAAAGAAAAAGACATAAGAAATATAAGAAGTACAGAAACTCACAATATAACTATACAAAACCAAGAAAAAGATATTATATAAAAAATTATAAATATAAAAGACCATATAGGAAAAAGAAATCCATAAAAGAATGTACTTGTTATAATTGTGGAAAACTAGGACATTTAGCTAGAGATTGTAAAATGCCTAAAGACCCAAAAAAGAAACAAATATCAGAAATAAAGATTGAAAATGTAGAATATATGCAAATAGATTATATAGATTACAAATTAGAAAGTGAATATAGTATATATGAAATTTTGGAATATGAAACAGATAATGAAATAGATAGTGAATCAAATGAATCAAATGACTGAAGAAGATATAAAAATAATAACAAAGGAAGAATATTTAAATGAAGAAGAAACAGATCAGAAAATAATATTTGATAATAATATATTTGATGAAATAAACGAAAAAGAACTAGATTTAAATGTAGAAAAAATATTTAAAATACCAACAATAAAAAACATATTTAGTAGACGAAAAGAAGAATATTACGCAGTAAGCCAAAAAGAACATCTAATAGATTGTAGATATGCAAAAGGTAAAGCTAGTATACCACTAGTAACAAAAAGAATAATTAATAAAGAAATAAACGAAATAAAAAGTAAAGACCCAATAAAATATGTACACCTTAGAGGAACGAAAAAATTAATAAAAGCATATTTTAGAGAAAGAACAGATACACCAATGGAATTATATTTAGTAGATAATAAAATTATAAAACTTATAGAAAAAAGTATAATAACTGCTATAAGAGGAAATCCAATATACTAAAAATTTAAATTTATAATAAGTGCAAATTATTCGGTAGCAACAACAGATAAAAACATAGGTAAGTCATTAGTACTATATTGGAAAATATCATGAATAGAACTAACCCCAGAAGTAAAATATTTACAGCAAGATTTAAAAATCTATAAGTATTAATAACAAAACATAAAATAACAGAGAAAAATAAAATTAATAAAATACAAATAGAAAGTCCTTTTGACCAATTTGTAAAAGCAATTAATAAAAATGATTAGAGTTACAAAAACATAGATATAGAAGAAGATTTTGAAATAATAAATGATAGAATAAGCACAATAAAAAGAATAGCTTTTCAAAAACCAGAATCATCAGGATAATCGAAAAAACAAATTATGAAATAACTTCAATAGTTAATTTAACTCAATATTATATATCAGGAACAATAAATGAAAAACAATATTTAATACTCTTAAATACAGGACAAGAAGAAAACCATATAGGAAAATACCTAGTGAAAAATGAAGAAATAAAATCTAATAGTAATATATGCTCAGATCTACCAAGAAGTTTAATAACTATTAAAGATACAACTGGAAAAAAAAATAATAATAGGAGTTAGAAAAATAAAAATAGAATTTGAAATAAAGGAAGATATGCAAAAACAGACATAATATTAGGGATAAAATGGTTAGAATAATAAAACCTACAATATATAACATACACAATTAACCATAACCTACAATAAGGAAAAAATATTAATAAAGAGAGTTTTAACATGAAAATATATGTACTTATGAAAATAATAGTAGAAGGATATTATAATAGATATTATACACCTATGATAGATACAGGAGCAAAAGCCAACTTATGTAGATTTAACTGTTTATCAGAAGACAAATGAGATAAGCTAAAAACACCAATAGTAGTTAAAGAATTTAATAATGAAGGAAGTCTAATTACATATAAAGCTAGGAATGTAAAAATACAAATATGGGATAAAATATTAATAATATAAGAAATTTATAATTACGAACTAACATCAAAAGATTTGCTTTTAGGAATGTCATTTTTAAATAAACTATATCCACACATAATAACTAAAACACACTAGTGGTTTACAACGCCATGCAAACAAAAGCTAAGGGCAAAAAGAATTACTAATAAAATAAGAAAAGAAAACAGACTAGATAAAAGGAAGTGAAAAAATTATAAAAAAATTTAAAAATATAAAAACTATTGAAGACACGATAGAATTAATTAGATTCTCTATTAATAAGGAAGAAATGACCATATTTTCAATATATAAAGTAGAAATAATCAAAAATAAATTAAAACAACTATATAGTGAAGATCTACTAAAGGATGGGAAAAATATAAAACTACTTTAAAAATTGAGCTAATAAATAAAGATAGTATAATAACTCAAAAACCACTAATGTATAATTTTGACGATCTAAAAGAATTTGAAATGCATATAAATGAACTATTATAAAAATAATACATACAAAAAAAGTAATAACAAACACACTAGCCCAGTATTTGTAGTAAATAAACATAGTGAACAAAAAAGAGGAAAAAGTAGAATGGTTATTGACTATAGGAATTTAAATGCAAAAACTATAACATATAATTACCTAATACCAAACAAAATACTAAAAATAAGACAAATACAAGGATATAATTATTTTAGCAAATATGATTATAAATCAGGATTTTACCATTTAAAACTAAAAGAATAATCTAAAAAGCTAACTACATTTACAGTGCCACAAGGATTTTATGAATGGAATGTGTTACCATTTGGATATAAAATGCACCAAGTAGGTATCAACATTTTATGGATAATTATTTTAAACAACTACCTAACTGTATAGTGCATATTGAATATATATTACTATATTCAAAAACTAAAGATGAACACCTAAAGTTATTAGAACAATTTACAAATATAATAGAAAATTCAAGAATAAGCCTAAGTGAGAAAAAGGCAGAAATAATGAAAATCCAGATAGAATTCTTAGGAATACAAATAGATAAAAACGGAGTAAAAATGCAACAGCATATAGTACAAAAATTAATAAATTCAAAAGAAGAATTGGATACAAAAAAGAAGTTACAATCATTTTTAGGATT